>NC_045732.1:17831972-18072318 GCF_009834535.1 Camelus ferus
AAGTTCTACGAATTCTTCTCAAAGCATACTTCAATGAATCTTAAAAAGTAAAGGAAATGAATCAATTTATGGCATGTAACTTAAGTGCTTCTCTGTCATCACCCTAAATAAAAACAAATAACAATACAACATATATATGCAAGTTACAGGAGTTTTTAAAAGACATTTTTGTGTGAAAACTATTGTTGCTTAGTTTCAAAACAAAAACACTGGACTGTGGAGTGCTCTTTGATAAGGTTGGAGGCACATCGTGTTGGATAAGTAATCAACATAATCAACATTCTTTTTGTTTGTTTGTTTTAATGGTTACCAGTGTTGAAAAGTCAATCCATAGAGATACACCGTTATAAATGTAATTAAACTTGCATAGCTCATTTTACAAGGTGAAGATAATCTCTGTAAGACATCCGAAATCTCCAGAGCTGTCTTTTCATTTGTTCTTTGTTTGCTCTTTGTTTGGTGGTGGTGCTGTTGGGCTTTTTTTTTAATTGAGGTATAGTTGATATATAACATTATATTAGTTTCAGCATATGTAATATACCAATATTACAACATAATGATTCAATATTTGTCTATATTGTGAAATGATCACAGTAAATCTAGTTAATACCCATCACCACACAGTTATAAACTTTTTTTCTTGTGATGAGAACTTTTTTAAGATTTAGTCTCTTAGCAGCTTTCAAATCTACTCTCTTAGAACTTTCTGAGTTTAACTCCAGTTGTGAAAATACTGAAGAGACAAGAAGGTCATGGTCACGTGCAGTCCAGCAGCAGGTCAATAACTACAGTCATTTCAAAGAAGTGAGGAACATAGAACATACTTCGGAATATTTGCAGCAACCACAGTGTGATATAAAAATATCTCAGCTCTAAGGATAGCAGAGTTAATGAGTACTGCAAATACTACTCTGGTTCCTTGAATTCTTACTTGTAAGAAATGCTCACGTTCAGTTAGTGGTTAGTGAAAATATAGATTTTTTTAAAACTTTAAATTGACAGTCCTCTTGAATTCTATCCATAGACTCATAGGCTAAGGATTCCTGATCTAATGGACTGTCATAGTTCATTGCAACATGAAGGAAAGAGCAAGGCAGAGTCCAGAAACATGATTCAGATTTCCACCAAGTGTCTGATCCTTACCTCTTTGAGATCATCTACTAAGTTTTTGCCCATCATTCCTTCAGCCTTGACCACAGAGACCTCTTTGCTTTTCCTGGAATATGATCCTGCCTCAGGGCCTTTGCACTTGCTGATCTCCGCTGAGAGCCGTGTAGGGAGCTAACCTCAGACTTCTACATAGCTTCTTCTGTCATGTGATTTTGGCTTAAATGTCACTATCTCAATGAAACTCTCCCTGACTTAATATTTAGAAATGCCATCTGCTACAGGTTATTATAAGATATTGAATATAGTTCCCTGCACTATATAGTCAGTCCTTGTTGTTGATCTATTTTACATATAGTAGTGTGTATCTGTTAATCCCAAACTCCTAATTTGTCCCTCCTACAATAACCTATAATGGAAAATAATCTGAAAAAGAATATATCTACATATATATAGATATATAGATATATCTCTATCTATCTATCTATCTAAATCTCTTTGCTGTACACCTGAAACTAACACAATATTGTAAATGAACTATAGTTCAATTGAAAAAAGGAAAGAATCGCAATCTGTGCTGTGAAAGTTAATTGCTACATGCCTAGAATGGGCCTAAGCTGTTCTACTGAAATAAATGCATCTGTATGGCACTGACCCCTGGTCTAGGCATGAAGCCTATTGATGAATAGTGCTGCTGTGTGACCATGAACTGCAGGAGTTTGAGGAGGTTTGTTCCAGCTGTCAGCAACAGAGAGACTAATGATCTGTACCCGATCACCATGCACCCCCTCAGAAGTCTCTGCTGTTAACGCTGGTTACAGGGCAGAAATAGACATAGGTAACCAGCAAAATTTAACTAACTCCAGCTGAGACTCCATTTTGGGATCTTTGATTCCCAGGGGTACCATGTTCACATCTATGGCTCTTGGATCAGAAAGCAAGCATGCCTCGTGCCACAGCTCTTACAGACGGAGGACAACAGACCCCCACCCCTGACTTCTGCAGATCCCTTGCCATGAGACAGTCTCTGGCTGTGATGCACAGCCCCACTTTAATGCTCTTTCTCTAGTGAATATTCTTATCCTGTAATAAACTCCAGATATGTAAGCATTGTCACTGACGTTCCTACGAGTCTTCCTGAGCAATTAAACCCTGTTTAACTGCCACCATTAGTGCCCAATCCTGACCACAACTTTCCCTGTTCTTTGTCTGGTTTCCCTGTCTCCATGGTACTTAGCAACATCTGACAGACTGTGTATTTTACTTGTTGATTTTCTTTATCGCATTTACATATTTACTGGTTGTTAATTTGCTTATTATTTTTTATTGTCCTCCCACTGGGGGACTCCATGAGGGCAGGGTTTCTGGTCTAATTTTTATTTTTCACTCTGAACCATATCTCTGGGCCATAGCAGACCTCCTGCATTTCTTATTTGATGACTAAATGAATTAATTGAAGAAAGAGGCAGAGTAAAAAAATCACTTAGAGTTCAAGGCTGTTTTGGCCCAGCTCTGAGGCTGAAAGTCAATAGACAGAAGCTTAGCAAGATGGACAGTGATAGAGAGTGTGTTCACCTGCTGATTATCCTCAAGTCAGTTATCATAAGGGAGAGAGATGTTAACTGACAGTCAGCTGCAATACGAATTGATGTACCTAATCTACATTGATTCAAAGACCCAAAACTGATGTCCATGAAGGGCCGTAAGTGGCTAGGACCTTCTCCTCTGACAGCCATTCCAGCCTCTGAGGGCAATCAGAGTCACCCCCAAGAGGCACCTCTTTCAGTTTCCCTAATGTTTTGGTTTCTATTACTGGCAACATTCATCTGTAAACGCCTCAGTCTTTCTGGGCTCCCACATCGACCGCTGATCTAGAAAACACAGCCTAACTCTAAGGGCTGCTTAGCTGAGCAAAAACAAAGTCCCTCCTTGGTCTAAAGCAGTGATTTTCAAATCTTCAGCTACATCAAAATCATCGGAAGAAATTTTTTAAATATAGGCTCTGCCTTTCCTCTCTCCACTCCCCACCCTCATTGGGATTCTAAATCATCAGGTCTGAGGCGGGATCTGAAACATCAGTATTTTTAGAATCTCTGTGTGCAATTTTACAGTTGGGGAATATCTTCTCCAAATTGTATTATAAAGTAGTCTGGAGGGAACTTTAATTTGAAAAGATACATGCACCCCAATGTTCATAGCAGCATTATATACAGCAGCCAAGACATGGAAGGAACCTAAATGTCTATCAACAGGTGACTGGATAAAGAAGCTGTGGTATAATTATACAATGGAATACCACTCAGCCATAAAAAAGAATAAAATAATGCCATTTGCAGCAACATGGATGGACCTGGAGATTGTCATACTAAGTAAGCCAAAAAGAGAAAGAAAAATACCACATCACTTATATGTGGAATCTAAAAAAAAAAACACAAATGAACTTTTTTGCAAACCAAAAACAGACTCACAGACATAGAAACAAACTTATGGTTACCAGGGGGAAGGGGGTGGGAAGGGATAAATTGGGAGTTCAAGATTTTCAGATACTAACTACCATATATAAAATAGGTAAACAAGTTTATATGGTATAGCACAGGGAACTATATTCAACATCTTGTATTAACCTATAATGAAAAAGAGTATGAAAATGAATATATGTACATATATGTACGACTGAAACATTATGCTCTATACCAGAAGTTGACACAACATTGTAAACTGACTACTTCAATTTAAAAAGTGAAAAAAACTTAAGTAGTAGTAAATTCAAAAGTGATCTGTAATTTGAACGAGCAAATTATATTCACTTCTTTTGAATTATAGGGGAAAACTCCTTTTTTATGTTCTTTCCAAGGAATCTGGTTTTTTATTTTTTAGTTTTTTCCAGCTGTACTGAGATAAACTGACAGGTAACTTTGTATTAAAGTACAGAACATAATGATTTGATATACATATATACTGTGAAATGTACACCTCAGGTCTAGTTAATATCCATCACCTCACATAGTCATAATTGTTTTTCTTGTGATGACAACTTTTAGGATCTGCTCTCTTTACAACTTTCAAGTATACGACACTGACTGTGAACTATCACTCACCATGCTGTACTTCATATTTTCAAGTGTCGAAGTGGTGAGATCCCTTCAGAGGAGACTGTGCAGTTTGCTCCAGGGTTGGTGAGTTTGCTGATAACATGTTTCTGTCTTTCATGTATTGTCCTATTGTTTGAACTTACAGAAGGACAGTAGGGAAAACATAAAAGTAAAATGCACAGCCCTATAGGTTTGCTTTTGAGTTGGTTGGAAAGAAGCTGGAGCCTGGATGTTACAAGTTGATGGGGCGGCAGGGAAGTGGGTGGGTGACGTATGATTTGTCCACTTGTGAAATAGTCGGTACTTGGAAGAGCTGGAGATAGAAGCAAGATATTTCCCCCAATGTGTCCCACCCACACTCCAATACAAAGTTCTTTCCACAACTGTGTACTGCCACAATGAAAAACGGAAGTAGAGGTCACATACAATTTACCTAGAGTGGCCAAATGAATGTGCATCAAGTTAGAGAGCTCATGTTTAAGCCATAAAGGTGAGACATGGTTAAAGCCGACATCATCAAAATATCTCCCTTAATTCTCCTTTTCTCCATTGGACATTCTTCTGCAGCAGCTGACAGGCGCCAGCCTCGTGTATGGTCTAACCATTCCTAGAAGACAGTGGTACCTCCTAAAAGCTGATTGTCACATTTGTTTCCAACTCTACATTCAATAGCATTAGGTTGGTGGCCTGAAGTGGGCCACAATGGACATATTTACACCACAGAAATTGGTAAACACTACAAATCAGATGTTTTTTTTTTTTTTCTGGAGACCTGGGTATTAAACACCTATCAACATATCACTACCAAAAGCTATTGACCATATTCTATGAAATTCCATTAGTCATGTTTACAAATTCTGTATAGTCAAGTATTAATATCCCAATCTGTTTAAAAAAAAAAAAGCTACTGACCATGCCAAGGTAGACGAACTGTCATTACTGAAGGAGTTTCTACACTGAGAGCAGCCCATATCCAATATTGTTATTCCATATCAGGTGAAAACAAGCCTCCTAATTTCTGACTCATTCTTTTCATGCCTGAACAACTAATTCAGAGAAGCTCATTATGCCACGACTTTCCACTTAAAGAGGGACCTTTGCTCCTTATGACAAGCCTAAAAAGATGAAGGTTTATAGAAATAGTCATTTGTTTGGATAACTTCTCCCAGCATGGTAGGGTTGGAAGTCTCATATCAAACTAAAGTTTTTCTCACTTCTAAAGTAGCTGTCCCTAGTCCTGACCTAGAGTGGACATCCCATGAGACACGGAAACCCACAGCCCCAGGAAACTATCTGCCAACCTCATTGAACAGCCAATTTAGCATCACCACCATGGTGGGACAGCTGCCTTCCATCCACAGTTTACTGTACTAAAGACAGAGAGTTGCTCATTCATTTTTCAGAGGGAAAGCCATCATCATTGACCAGGCATGGAAACGAGAGACTCCTTAGAGCCTTGGAATCCAAGACATCAGGATTTCCACTGGTCAAAAGATTTCCAAACCTCCACTGTAGTGTTTTTGCAGTAGCTGGTACCAGTACACGTGTTTGGTTCCTCCTCTCTTCTGCTGCTAAACCCCCAAATAGCAGAACACATTTTCACTAAACCCAACCAAAAGAGGAAGTGATTGGATCAGAAGAATCTACTAATGAGCCAAAAGGCACAACAGGGCCCGTTTCCATCAGTAACTGTCAGTAGCTAGGGGCTGTGGAGAACTCTTAGTTTTTTCCATCACAGCAGTTTGACAGGTTCAGAGCCTGACAGCTACAATCACATTTGAAATACATTTCTACAAACACCACAGTTTAATGTCAGTTCTGAAAAACACAGGAAGGAAAACGACCAAGGTGATGTGCTAGTTAATAAAAATCTTCCAAAGAAACTATTTGCAGCTCAAATGCTCACTCTTCACTTTGTCTGAGAGACTCCCTCGGCTATCTTTAGATGGCAAATAACCCCGGTGGCTCTTGCTATTCGAGTGTCACTTCTTCCCATTCAGACTAGAAAAGTGTGTGTTCCAGAAAGTGTACCTACTGACTCTGCTTCCGTTGGGTTCATGCTGTCGGTGGTCTTCCCAAGATTAAAGACTGATTTGCATTTGTGTTGCTCCCTCCATATCATTTTCTCCTTATGATAAAGGGCATAAAGGATGACTGGCCAGGGGAATACATCTTATCTGAAAACCAAGAAGACACAAGGCAATGGCCACCCCCTGTGACCAAGAACCTGACACTCAGACTGTTTTAGTAATCATTTGGTTCTAAGGAACAGAATCTGCTCCAGTTAGTTGAAGGAGAAGGACAAAGATTTCATGAAAGAAGCCGTGTAGATTTCAGGTTCCAGGAAGAGCAGGAATAAAAAAGATAATTTCAAGAAGCTTAACAATAGGCATATGTGAATACCTGATGTCCCACCATTCACTTGACTCAGTTGACCGTTCTCTGAGTCATCGTATTGTTTGGTTCAACTTTTCCAGAGAAGAAATGTGAGTAACCACTGGCAAACCTCAGATTGACTGCTCTGGGAATCCTGTGCACGCCTGTCTCATTTATATTTGGCAAAGCCATGTAGGACAGTTTCTCATTCTTAAGACTTAGGAACAAGGTAAGCTAGAACAGGAACTTGGTTGTGGAAGACAGATCCACTAGCATCTTTACTCAGTCTCCTCACAAGCCACCACCCTGTAGCCTGCAGCTGATTTTTGAATGAATGGCAATCTGGATTTGCACCTGATGACATTTACCTCTGTATGTTTCATACATTACAATCATGTACGCTGGCTCCACCTTACGTGGAAAAATATATACATGCATGAAGTTAAAGCGGCCAGCCATTCTGTCATTTCAGCCATCCAATCGGTTGATTCTCTGTGTTAAAAAAAAAAAAAAAAAAAAAAAAAAAACCTATGGAGTCAAAATGGCTGATCTGGTGACCCAGAGCTGACCCAGACCGAAAGGAACAGAGACGTTTGACATGTGTCTGGCAAAATAAGTTACTGTGCTATTAATCATGCTTACTCTTTGCTGTGGGGTTAATACTCTTTACTACTAATTCTAGTTCAGCGGTCAGCAAACTTTTTTCTGTAAAAAGCCAGACAGTAAATAATTTAGGCTTTGCAGGCCTTATGGCCCGTGTCACAACTACTTAACTTCGACAGTGCCAAAGCAGACATAGAGCGTATGTAAATGAACGTGTGTGGCTGTGTTCCAGTGAAACTTTATTTACAAAAATAGGAGGCAAGATGGATTGGGTCTGCTAATCATTCTTTGCCAACCTCTGTTCTAGACCATTTCTCTTCCCCTGCCCTCACACCTTTATCTCCTTTTACATGTATATCATCAGAGAATACAACCCACCACCCCTTGTTATGGTCACCAACAAATGTCTGGTTTTTAGACCTAGCTCTCTGTCTTTCACTCTTTTCTGCTTGTCATTGTTCTTGGCCATTTTTCCACTCATGGGGAAAATAATTAACCCTAGGTCCTCACTTCTCTGTCCCTGGCAACCTTCACTTCCAGTGATCTTTTCCTTAATCCACCACCTACTTAATCCACCTACTTTCTCCTAGAGTCTGTCATTTCCAATAACCAGACTACCTCCAAAATTTTGATTTCGAGCCTCTCACTAACAATCAACCCTCTTTCTCTAACCCGTCTACTCTAGATACCAATAGCTCTTTGATGCACTAAGGTCATTGGAACTTCCAATCCACTAGTTCTACCACTTTTTTCCTGTGCACCAGCCTTGTCCTCCCACATCCTCCCACCCCTCCTTGCTCAGGTTCGACAGTAATCATACCCTCCGTGTACCCCGCTTGACTCCTTCGTGCCTCTTTCCCAGTTCTGCACCCGGGCCACAGCTGCCCCTGAGCGCTGAGTGTGACTGGAGGAGAAACACAACCATAGTGACCGATCTCAGGCAGGTGCTCTGCATACCCAACCGCCCCGCCATGGTTCCCTGGGAGAGTTAATTTTTCCACTCTCGGAGACAACCACTTCACATCTTTTCCATCCTCTGACCTCCAGAGTCACTCCTTCTACTCATTCTTCCTGTTTCATTGGAAAAATAACAACTACCCAAGCCTGTACTTCCCTGAGCTCACGAACATTTATGATGCGGGGTTGGAGGCTGGGGTTCCCCAAAGGCAGGCAACTTTTGTGTTAAGTGACCACTTCCCTGGTTTGCATTTCTGAAACTCACTGAGGGGGACCATGCTAGGTTTCTCCCAGAGTTGGAAGGGAGAGAACACTTGGAGACCTTGGGTGGAATTTGCTAACACAGGGAGACGTTAATTTCCCAAGACTGAAAGGGGACACCAGTTTTGGGGTGGGTGCCAGGAGTATGTGCTCATGTCCTCTTTCCACACAACAGCTTGGGGAAGCGGCACAGCACAGCACTAAGAAAGAATCACTTCAGGGTCTCTCTAGGGAGGCTGGGTCCCAGGTACCAGGGCTCTCAGCCTCTGCCTGAGCAGTAGGTCACATGGTTGCCAGAGAGCCTCTTGTCTCCAAGGAACCACATGGGCCTAGACAACAAACATCATCAGTGCCCACGAAACCTAACACCCGGAGGCCCTCCTTGATGTTCTGGGCAACATAAGACCCTTGAGACCTTTTCTTAACCTTTCAGTGGGGTCTATATGATGACTAGGCTTAATTTCCAGCCAGGCTGATAGTGGTTGGGGACCAATGAAACTCACTTGAAAACTGAAAGAAATGGGACATTTCCTATATCCCATGTTGAAGGGTAAAATGCAGACACACTACATTTGATTCTATACAATACCATTCAGAGGAATAAACTTCCACTGGTGGCTTTCTGAAATGCATTCCTAAGTAAAAGGAACAACATGTGAATTGGACAAAAAGCAGGATGGTATTATCTCCAGTTTTCATGGTCATAGTCCAATGTTTACAACTAAAATACTTAAGCTACCAACAGAGGCATCTTCTAAGCCAATGAAGCTTAGACACCTAAAACATCACATTAAAATTCATGCACAGGCCTGCAGAACCACCTGATTTCACTGTACTTAAAAAAAAAAGCTTTTCAAAAGGGCATAGAGTTGAAAAATCTCTTATTGCCAGAAGTGAGCAAAAAGGCGTTGGGTGGGGAGGAAAATGAGTGGAAATCAATTTACTTGCTTCAGCCTCACAATGGATCCTGCAAAGTAAAGGGCAGAAAATCAATCTTGTCAAATCAGTGAGAATTTATACACTTGAAGGAGTCTAAGGTCTTGGAGGGTGTATTGAGCAAGAGGACGCTCTCCTCCAGCACATCATGGAGGATATAGAGTGACGGCTGGGCCCTTTTCTGTACTGAGCAGACCACGCCCACAATGTCTGCCATGTTCCTCATCACGATATGTCCATGGCAGAAGCCAAACCTGAGTGCAACTTCCTCAGCCTCTGCCTCCATACTCTGAAAGCTGGGACTGGAGAAAGACACAGGAAGTCCTGGGAGGGCCTGTTCTTGACTCACCAAAACAAGCTTGCACGTTACATCCAACACAAGGCGCCCTTATCCTGCCTCTGATGGTGAGTGCCTCTGGCATCTGGGAGCTGGTGGGTCATCTGATAAGACAGACCTCCTGTGGCTACAGAGTAAGTCCACACTTTGGTGAGCGGGGGCTGGTGGCCCCCAGTGACATAACCAGGGAATCAGACAGGAAACCAGAGTATGGAAGGTGGGCCTGGAGCAGAAGGCCGACTAGGAGGCTCCCGTTCATCTCCGGCCTTCACTCTCCTGGGCGTGGAGGAGCACCACAGGTAAGTGCTTGAGGGACATCGGGAGAGGTAAGGGGTGATGTCTTCTGCCAGAGGGAAGTTGGCCAGGGCCAGGCCAGGAGGTGGACCAGTAGCAAACTTAGCTGCACTTCATAACCATGTTACCTCATTTCCCTTTTGGTTTCTACAAACTTTAGGGAAGTCTCCTGTAAAATCAGCCAAGTTGAAACTGACCTTCCTTGTCTTGGTCCATTAGCACTGCCATAACAAAAATAACAAAAATATGGTCCATTAGCACTGCCATAACAAAAATAAACAACAAATACTTAGTTCTCACAGTCCAGGAGGCTGGGAAGTCTAAGATCATGGTGCCGGTAGATTTGGTGTCTGCCGGGGACCAGCTTCCTGCTTCATAGATAACCATCTTCCTCCTATGACCTCACATGGCAAAAGGGATGAGAGAGCTCTCTGAGGTCTCTTTTATAAGGGATCCCCTTACATAAGGGGATCCCATCACGAGGGCACCATCCTCATGACCTCATCGCCTCCCCAAGGCCCTACTTTTTAATACCATTGCTTTGGGGGGTTAGGATTTCAACATCTGAATTGGGTAGGGAACACACACATTCAGTCTGGAACATGCCTAGATTTACAGCAGAGTCGTGAAGGCCAGCACAAGAGAGAAGAGCACTCCTCCCCACCCTCACCCCAGGCGGGCATGCCAGTGACCTTGTACTGAGTGAGCCAGCTCCAAAGGGAATAGAGGCAGGGCTGAGAAGTCCCACGTCTTAACCACACCTGGCCCTTCAGTCGTTGTTGCCAAACTCATCGATCTACACTTGATGTGATTAAAGGAACTACGCGGTCCCTGACAGACCTGTATGACCTAGGGGAAGTTACCTGACCTCTCTGTGGCTGCCTCCTTGCTGGAAAATATATATAGTAACATATATATATATATATATATATATATATATATATATATATATATATATATGTCATAGGATAATTATAAGCATTGTGTGAGTTGATGTTTGTGAAATTCTTAGAGCCTTGTCTGACATAGAGTAAGCACTATATACATGTTTGTTTATACACGTTTATAACAAAAAGTAATCATTATCATGTTATTATATACTGGACTTCAAAGAAATTGACACAACATTGATGGTTATTAGCCATTAGTAGGTCTGATATCCAGGGAGGCCTGACCTAATCAGGTGAGCCCTTTAGAAGGAGAGCGTTTCCTCCAGGTGATTACAGGAATGCAGGAAGATGCACTCCACCTGGCCTGAAAAAAAAAAAGCCGGCATCCATGTTGTGAACTTGCGGGGGGGGGGCTGTAGGTGGCCTTTGGATGCTGACAGCAGCCCTCAGCTGACAGCTAGCAGGCGTGAAAACAGGGACCTGAGTCCCACGAGCGCGAGGAACTGAATTCTCCCAACAACCAGTCATCCTGAAGAAAGAACCCCGAGCCCCGGATGAGAACTGTAGCCTTGACCAATGCCTGGATTTCAGCTCTGTGAGACCCTGAGCAGAGAAACCGGTCATACCATGCCTGGACTTCTGACTCACAGAAACTAGGAGATAATAAATTTGTGTTGCGTTAAGCCACGAAGCTTGAGCTCGTTAGTCATGCAGCAATAGAACACGCACACAGCAAGGAAAAAAAGAAAAAAACACACTGAAGTAGCAAATGAGCCGTCAGAGGGCTTTCCAAAGCCCAGTCAGCCTGCCCTCTGCTCTACACACGACAAAGATTTTCGTCACTGACAAAGATAATACCAAACACTCTCAGGTCAAGGAAAATTCACTCGCCACCGTGGGCTTGGTCCCACGGGAAGGCACGGTTCCGTACTCACCAGCGCCGTGGGCCTGGCGAGGCGGACCCACCGGCCGCAAGGGGCAGCAAGTCTGGGGCCTCCCGGGCTGGGCCAGGCGGCCGGAGGCAGGGCTGAGCGGCTGCGAACCTACGCCTGGCACAGCCGCCTGACCCTCTGCCGAGACCTTTGACCTACGGGCTCGGCTCCACCTCCAGCTCCAAGGCCTGCCGGGAAATGAAGCGGGGGGCTTTAGGACCCAGGAACTAAGCGCTGGGGTTTACTGAGGGAACCCGAAGGCGGGTAATGGTTCAGAGCTCAGGCTTCTGCATTCAGCTCTGGCTTCACCACCTAACTGTGTGACTTTTTGCAAACTCCTTAACTGCTCTGCACCCCCATCTGTAAAACGGGGATAAGAGTTGTGTAGGTTGGGGGTAAGGCTTGTAAAACCCCGATGCATGAAGCCTAACTCTGAGCAAACGCTCTAAAAGGTGAGCTGTTGTTTAGCCAATGAGATGCTGACCGGGTCTGATACTCAAGCCCTCATGCTGGGCTTTCATCATATTATCACTGCCCAACCCCGTGCCCCAGAACAGACAGCTGAACACATCTTGGTCCCTTGATTCTGAGCCCGAGTGACTGCTTAATGACTAACCACACCAGCCTGGTACATGGAACATCAGACCATGTCAATCAGCCCCAATATAAACCCAGAATAAATCAATCACCCTTCGCGCCTACCTCTTCTTACTTTCTTCTTTCATAATTACATGATTCGTACCAACTGGTCAGTGTTTCTGCTGGAGAAAACCAAGGGAATGATGTAAACCAACAGAATGGGCTACAATCAATAGGGGGTAAGTTTGCACTCTTAAAACAAAGTAATTATCATTTTTAAAAGATGGTCTTATGATGCTAAAAATTTACATCCCTCATTCAAGAAGATGGGGTTCTACTAAATGTCACCGAACCAGCTTTGATGACAGGATTTACGAGGCTGTGCCAGATTGTGACGATAAAGCATTCAAAGGTATATGTCACCTATAAATATAACCACATCTCGACTCATAAAAATAGACTTCCTATTGAAATAGAATCTTCTTTCTGGGCACTGCTAAGTGAAGTAATTTGAGATTTTCCTAAATTGTAATGAGGGAGTTGGTGGGGGTGGTGTTTTTCCCATTTGTGGAGATGACCATCTATTATACGGATTTACAAATTGATTGTCTGGAAGATTTGAGAAGAAAAACGCTGTTCTAATAATTTCTACAATCCTGGGTTAAACGCAGAGGATTTGGCCAAAGGAACATTAACATAAGCAAGAGTCTGTCTAATACATTTTATGTGAGAAATCAGGGTATTTTTTTAAAACTACTGTTTTTAAAAAGAAAGCTATAGCAAAACGCCTAGGTTCCTTACTCTTTAGCAAATGATTCCCCAGACTAGAGCGTAAGGTCCGGAAAGTCAGTATCTTTGCCCACCTCCTTCACTATGGGCATCCTGTGGGTGCCTAGAACAGTGCCTGGCATAGACACCAGCACTCACTAAATATGTCCTGAATAAAGTAATTAAACAAATTAATGAAACTAAATGACTTAGCAAGTGGTAGGGTGCTGGTGGTCCTTTTCTATCTGAATTCTGAGCAGTTATAAATGTAAACACAATCAGATCAAGGCCAAAAAAAGGAGCAGGGAGGTGACGTAGTCACATGTGAATTTGGGAGCACATTGGAAGAGAAGAAAACTCAGTGTCAGTGGAATTTATCACTACAAAGTTTTCATTCCTCGTGGAAATTTCCAGAGCCTATGTTGTAAACCATCTAACAATGGGTCGTTTATGAGGAGCAACCCATTTGCTTAAGTAACTATGTGGCATCAGCGCCATCTGCTGGGTAACCAGTTGGGCAGTTAGAACCAGTTGTTCTGAAAAACTTTTTTTTTCATATAGCAAATTAAATTTACAATGACAGAAAATTATATAGGAAATCTCTTTAGAGATCATCTAGGCCATATGTCATCTTACAGGTAAGGATATTCCTTAAGTAGGTACAATCTTTCTACTGATGCCACAGCACCCCAAAGTCACGTCTCAGAGAGAAGACTGAAACTACAGCCATCAGTACTTAATTGTATCATGAGTCTCATATAAATCAGAAATGGAGAGAGTTAAACTCCATTTGTCGAGCATCTTAAGAGTGCTGTCCAACAGAAATTTATGTAACAATGGAGCAACAGAACTTTCTGTGATGATCTTTATCGGTGTGTGCTGTCCAATACAGTAGCCACTAGCTGTGTGCTTAGGAAACATCTGAGATGTGGCTAATGACTCTGAGGAACTGAATTTTTTATTTTGTCTAATTTTAATTAATTTACACTTAAAAAATAGCCACCTATGGCTAGTGAAAGGTTTCTCAACCTTGGCACTAATGACATTCTGGACTGGATAACTGCAGTGAGGGCTGTCCTGGGCACTGTAGGATGTTCAGAGAGCCCTGGCCTCTACCCACTAGATGCCAGGAGTACCCCACCCCTAGCTGTGGCCGCCAAAAAGTCTCCAGACATTGCCAAATGCTCCCAAAGGAGCAAAATCGCCCCTGGTTGAGAACCACTGAGCCAGTAGCAATTGTACTGAATAGCCCGGTTCTAGAATATGCCTGATATGTATATAGCACATTTTGGTTGAGGAAAAAGAACTGGCCGCTATACAATACTAGGGCAGTGGTGGGCTCGTCTTAAGGACAAGGAAGATTAAAAAAAGTAAAGTCAGATGTAATCAAAGAAATGTCTTTCTTCTTTATCTTCCTTCCCATGTGGTGGAGATGGAGCCAGGAGAGTGATGCTGGAAAATCCTGCTTCACTTCAAAGTCCCCAGTTTAGCATCAGAAAACCTACACTGGAATCTGCCTTCCCTGTGCTCACTGTGGGTAACTGGACAAATGGACCTCCCTGAGTCTCAGGGTCTCAGCTGGAGAAGCGGGGGGAATGGTACCCACCTGGCAGGGTTGCTGTCAGGGCTCAATCAGACAAAGCAGAAAGCATGCCAAGCTCAGCGCCTGGCATGTAGGAGGTATTCAAGACCACTGCTGTTACTTTAGCCATCCTCTTCCAGGCAGGCGGGAAAAAATTTTTTGTACCTTCCAACCAATAACACAAAAGTACCCAGTCTGTTCCATTAAAAATAAAAATCCTATTGAAAAAAAAAAACTAGCCAAGTTCTATAAACCTGATTTTATTTTAAAACCTCAGGGGCCTCAACCCTTAACGTTTGTCTGTTGTTTGTGACTCCATTCCCTTGACACACTTAAATGTGTAGGAGAAACCGTTTCAGCTCCTCAGGGAGGCTGAGGCCAGTGATCTTATGATGCTGCTGGATTCCAAAGCACTTCCGAATTCTAAGGCGGCACAACTGCATCAAAGAAGGGGGCCCTGGAGAAAGAGTGGAAGACAAGTCACACGTCGGTTTCACGGAGCTAAGACTTTTCTTCTTTTAAAGCGTACAAGCGATAACACTGCTATAAGGAAATACTGTGGTATTGCTTAAGACCATCTTCTGGTTTTTTGCAGGAGGCGTTTTTAGGCCATGTTCTCTTTTCTGGTACTGAATTGAAATGAGTTTGTTAGCTTTTGATTTACAACAGACTGAAAGAAATTCAAAGCTCCATCTTACCAATGGAGGCTTCTGGAAGCGCACCGGGGGATTACAAAGCTATGTAATCCCCAGCGATGAAAATAAAAATCCATGTTTTATGGCTTTCTTGGCTTTTACCTTAAAAAAAGGTCATATTTTGGATGCAAGTACTTTTATAGTTTAGCAATTGGAAGATATACAAATATAACGAGTTTTCCATGAAGCAAAAGTGTTATCTTAAGTTGTATTTGTTTTTATCATCTGCATTCAGAGCTGTCTTAGGACTTCAACTCGTAGGTGAAAAGTGAATGAGCACAAACCTTGCAGAGGGATCTAGCCAAGAATTTACATCTTACGATAGTGGTTCGCCATAGGGATGGGGAAGGGGTATTTTGCTCCTGAGGGTCACCTGGCAATGTCTGGAGACCCTTCTCTTTGTCACAACTTGGGGGTGGGGTGATACTAGCATCCAGTGGGTAGAGGACAGGGATGCCACTAAACATCCTACAGTGCACAGGACCACCCCCAACTGGCCCCAAATGTCAACAGCACTGAGGTTGAGGAACCCTGTCATAGGGTAAAAGGATGGGAAATGATTTCCCATCCCCACCCCCTGCACTAATGTGTAATGGGAATTCTCATTTGGTTATTGAGAACATTTTTTAAAAAGCAAAGCTATAGACCCTCCAGAATCCCATAAAGCTGTAGCCCTCAATCCAGACTGGGGGTGGGGCGGGGGAAGGCTTTAAAATACATGCTGTTGGGCCCCAC
The DNA here is from genome assembly GCF_009834535.1 of Camelus ferus. Taxonomy (NCBI): domain Eukaryota; kingdom Metazoa; phylum Chordata; class Mammalia; order Artiodactyla; family Camelidae; genus Camelus; species Camelus ferus. The sequence goes on from NC_045732.1 coordinate 17,848,117, forward strand.
CCCAGAGATGCTGCTTCAGTTACCATTGAGTGGGGCCCCAGCATCTGGATTTTGTAAAGGCACAAGCCCCAGGTCATCTTATAGTGTGTGGCCATGGTTGAGAATGCCACCAAGAAGGTTCAGTGGCCTCTGATTTCCTGGGTAAACTGGGTGGCATACTTCTCAGGTGATGGAAAAGAGTGAGAGGTGGAAATAGACATATAAACAAGCAAAGAAAGAAATGCCGTATTTTCAATCAGGTCCTCACAACACAGTTACAAGGTCCCAGTTGGAATTTAGGGCACCTTCCAGATGATGCTCCGTGAACTCAAGGAATAGATGGATGAACGCTTTCCCAGTGTACTCAAAGCACTTATTAACAAATGGCAAGAAGCATACTGTGCAGAAACAGAACTGAGTCTCATCTCACTAAGGAATGTTGAAACACATGACTAATTGTAGGTGCCAGACCCACTGTCAGGGACAACTGTAGGAGGTACTGATAAAGACTTACAGACTATACTTCAATAAAAAAAAATAAATAAATTTAAAAATAAAAATAAGGCATTACAAAGAACAAGACATCAGAGTAAGCCTAATGGAGAATTAGGAAAAACAGGACATCAGAGTAATAAGCTCGGTGTAACTACTGATGCAAACTGAGTATCTGTTGTTTATCACAAGTGGGATGGTGTTCAAGTATAGCCTTCATTCATGCCATATAAATAGAGCTGGAAACCTACTACCGCTTTGGAGCCACCTGCTGGCACCTGAAAGTATTCTCAGGGGGCTTTGCTTTACTCAATAATGGAAGCAGCTCATTCTACATTTATCAGTGGGCTTTGGGTGTCAATTCCTTTTTCTCCTCCAGCAACACTCATAATGCTTTAAGATCGAGTGCACTCGGGTGGCTCTTGCCGTGCTGGGCTTAGAGAGTCATGTTTAGTTGTCATTGTGTGTCATGAGTAAACACGGCTTTAGATGCTTTGCAAGGGGTGGGGTGGTCATACTGCTGAACTCCTGTCCGGAGACACCCGGAGACAGAAGTGGCCATGTTAAACCTACAGATCTGCCTTTGAGCATTTGTCCAGCCCCACTTCCTCTGCCCTTCCAGCCTGTGGAGAGGTAACTTCACCGGAACCCCCAAAATGACTCATGGAGGCAAAAGAAGTGGCAATTCTCTCCAACGGCAAGTGGTATTTTACAAAACAGTGGGCTCACTGACCACACTGTCACCAAAATGTGAATTAAAGGCAACGGAGGTATCTGAATGGGCTTCAGGAAATAAAGTAGAAGGGACGAGTTAGTGGAGGCAACTTGAATATTCAATGTGATTATTTGATGGGGCGAAGGGGGATTCTATATATAAAGGCGCACACACACACACACACACACACACACACACACGTGTGTGTGTCTATATATATGATTTATGACTTTCAGGAACCCTGAGGCACTTTTGCCTTTATGGATCTCTTTCTTAATTTAAAAAAAAAAGTATTTTACAGCCAGTAATTTGATAACTGTGTCTGTATAAAGATGAATACAAGCCAAATTATATTCTATTAATTTTGTTCCTCCTGATTTTAAAAGAAATTAAAACATTTCTGGATGGACCTAGAGATTATCATACTAAGTGAAGTTAAGTCAGAGAAAGAGAAATATCACATGGTATCACTTATATGTGGAATGTAAAAAAAAATGACACAAATGAACTTATTTACAAAAGAGAAACAGACTGACAGACACAGAAGACAAACTTACGGTTACCAAAGGGGAAAGCTAGGGGCGGGGGGAGGGAGGCGGGGGAGGGATAAATTAGGAGTTTGGGATTAGCAGATACAAGCTACCATATAAGAATAGATAAACAAGGTCCTGCTGTATGGCACAGGGAACTATATTCAATTGCTTGTAATAACCTATAATGAAAAAGAATCTGAAAAAATGTGTGTATATGTATATATATGTGTGTGTGTGTGTATGTATATATATATACACACACACATAACAGAATCACTTTGCTGTACACCAGAAACTAACACAACATTGTAAATCAACTACACTTCAATTAGAAAAAATAGTAAAGTTCTTCAGATTGCTGTGGATCATGAAGTAATACCATGTCATGCTCAGTTAGCTGCATCCTGACCCCCAGAAATCAAATGCCCGGTGGTTCAGCCCATCTGTAGTGCAGGAAGACATCCTGGGGCATTGCACAATCCCAAGGAGGCTTCTGCTGCATCATTCTAAAGCATGTCTTAGATAACTTTAATACAAACATTTTAAAACAAAATCTTAATTCCTTAAAAGCTGGCATACCCCACATATGAATATTAGATCGTCCAAAACAGCCTGTCTCCAACACACCAAACAGCAGGATGGTTATCTACTATGTAACTCATACGGTACCTTGTTGAATACTCAGTTATCTCAGCTCCCCACATGCGGTGATGGCAGAGCATGATCTTTTTAATAGGACCAGAAGTCAGAACTCAGTAAGTACCTGCCTCCTGCTAGAGCCCACAGGAGTCTCTATGGATTAGGGCTTAGGTTCAGGCAAAGAAGAAGCACCTTCTCTCTGCAAGAAGAGCTTGGTCAGGGGGCTCTCTGGAGGCACCAGCTCCGAGGGACGTTTGCCTTCAGCATTCTTGGCCTGAGTGTCTGCTCCGAAGTCCATGAGCAAGCAGGCCAGCTCCCCATTGGACGCCCTGGCCACCGCGTGAAGAGGGGAGTCCAGTCCCCGGCCTTGGTTCACACTTGCTCCTAAACAGTCACGAGAACAGAGAGTCAGCCGAGGAGCAGAGTCCCAGCATCCCCTTGTCAAAGCACTGCACCTCAGGGCTCCCTGACAAAAGGGCGTCCCGGTGGGCACGGCAGTTCTCCGGAGAAAACGGGAGATGACTTGACTCCATTTACAAACGTGGGGGAAATGCCCCGATGATGGCTGAACGGGCAGCACGTGCTGTACGGCCTGTGAGGGTCAACACCGCGCCCTGGAGCACCAGACACAGTGTGATACCTACAAGGAAAATCCTGGTGGCCTGACAGCTGCACGTTCATTACTCATGGAGCCCAAACACTAGCCAGGCCAGAAGTGAGGCCAGATGGGGAAATCCCATCTACGGCAGGCAGCCACATTCACTTGTGGAGCAGCTGCTGTGGGGCTGAAACCTGAGACTTGGGGCTGTGTGACTGGGACTCTGAAGAGCAACCAATTATGACAGCATTGCCTACATTGGGGTGGCCAATCCCAAGATCCCAGTGTAGGTGGCAAAGTCCTCCTCTTCAGGGAGAAGGTAGATTTCTAGGACCATCCCCACCCAATTCCATCCCTACACTCTCAGCCAGTCCCCTCACCAGCCCAGATGCTGGCTTACACGTGGGGACATGTGGCTTTGCCTGAGTGGCTGTCGCTCTCATAAACTGGGAATCTTTGGCCATCCAGCAAATGTTAACTCAATTGTTCTTGTACTCAGCTTTGTGAGGGATGCAAAATCTGGTCCTCTCCTAACGAGGGGCTTAAAATCCACTTTCGGTGATAGAAGAGAGAAAGAGGGAGAGAAGGAGAGAGACCGAATCTCCTAATTCATGGTAATAGTTACCAACTGAGTAGAAGGCAATAAGAACTCTAAGAACATTTGGTGGCAGGAAAGATTGCTGGATTTTTAAACAGTAAACAGGACTTAAATAATTAAAGAGGTGATGAAATGGTATTCCAAGTGCTGAAGAAGGGACTGGACACACAGCAGGAAGGTGAAAAAGAATGATTCGACTTAGGCCCTTTCAAAGAAAACATAGTATTTACAGTGGGCTAAAAATGGGTCAACTTCTATTTGCAAAACAAAGAGAACCGGTGAGGAAGGCCCCAAACAGGGAGACTCAGCCCTAACCCAGCGGCTGTGCAAGCTATGCAGAGCCTAATGATGTCACTGGCCGGAGAGAGGGAGGCAGAGGAAAGGGAGAAGTCATCACGGAGGACCATCCTGGGAGAAGACACCAGCATCATTATCATCATGCTTATTACAGTGAGAGAATTAAAGGTCAGTTTAAAGTCACTCCCCGTGGGAACATAGTATAAGCCGTGATCCCGTCCGACTCCCCTGCCCACACTCTTCCCTCTGCTATGAGAGAAAGAGCTCTCAAATAGCTTTCATTTCCTTTTCATTTACTGTCCTTGCTATGTTTTGCTTTTTGTTTTACCTGATTCCAGAAGCTTCTTGGCACAGGCTACCTGCAGGTTTTCACAAGCCAGATATAATGGTGTGCCCAGATGGCTGATGTTATGGTCAATGTCGCCCCCATGAGCCGCAAGAGACTCGATGCACTCCACGTGGCCTGCAGCCCAAAGGGGGAGCAAACCGTTACAGCACAAACTCTCTTAGCCAGGGAAACATCACCTTGCCCATTTTTCTGTGTGTTTAAAATTTTCAACAACTTTTCCAGGGATCAAAAGCTGTTTCCTTTACTTAGAATAGGAAATGACCTTCCACACTGGCGCCAGTTAATGGGTTGACCATAGGATGTGACCTACAGCTCTGGGTGGAACTCCACTTGAGTTGACCAGCCACGGTAAGCAACCAGCAACCATCCACCTTTTCCAATTGTTTATGGCTCGGTAATCAGTCCAAGTGCTGAAATCGAAGTGAGAACTGGGGAAAGGTGTGGAAGAACAGACACTAAAGGTGGATCTGAAGAGGGCATAGCGTGAGCCATGGGACAGGGAGAAACAGGCCACAGTGGGCACAGGTGAGGCTGAGAAGAAGGTACCAGGTCCAACATGTGTGGCACCCAGCGTGGCCAGCTAGGTTTAGTGAAAGCAGAATCACTCTTCCTTGCTCTAGAATGTCAGTAGTTGAAACATTTGCTCCTTGGCGTTTCTCTCGTTATACCATTTTAGTTCTATGCGTTCAGTGAATGTGATGAGATAGCATCTCTCCTCGTGATGAAATGCCAATGCTTCAGGAGCTAAGTATAATATGGGTGGATCCAGTCAAATAGGGCTGCTGTCAACAAGATAGGAACAGCCCTCCTGGCAAGGTACGGTCATCACTATGAGAAGGAAGAGGAGGAGGAAAATCAAACAAAACGTGCAATTTTGTCTTTTGTCTCAGAGTTCAGAACAGTAGGAAAACTGTGACTTTATGAAAAGAACTACCCCTGATGAGTAAGTTCTGGGGGTCTAATGTACAACATGATGACTACAGTCACTAATAATGTATTATAGACTTGAAAGAGAGTAGATCTGAAATGTTCTCACCACACAAAAAAGGTAACTGTACAAGGCAATGGATGTGTTAATTAACTTAATTATGGGCATCCTTTCACAATAGATATGTGTATCAAATCATCACATTGTACACCTCGAATAAACACAGTTTTACTTGTCAATTATACCTCAAGAAAGCTGGGGGTGGGGAGAGTTACCCCATACTGTATATAACATCTTATATTTCTGAAAGTTGCAAGTTTGTTTTCACTTAGCAAACCTAGGTGGCCCTGAGACAATATTCATTAAAGCCCTAAAATAGAATGTAATCTGTTTTATAAAATAATTTGATGTTATGGGGTCATGGGTTCAATAATATATTCTACAAATGTTGATGGATAGTCTACCATGTGACAGGCCCTGTTCCAGAAATACAGCCGTGAACAGCATTCCAAATGTTAGAAAAGGATGCTTCTCGCACTGATTGTGCATCAGAATTACCTGGAGGGCTTGTTCAACAAAACACAGGTGGCTGGTCCCCACCCCCAAAGTTACTGATTCAAGGAGTCTGGAATGGGGGCCCAAGAATCTGCATTTGCACACCAGGTTGGGAGGATATTTCTGGTCCCAGGACCCCAGATTGCGAACTACTGCTCCCTTTCGCTCTTCCCTGCAACAGGAAGAGGTCCCTCAAAGGAGTGGATGGAAAACTTAACTTCTCAACAGATTTACCTCTCTTAGCAGCTTCGTGGATGGGGGAGGCCAGATCACTCGCAGGGTGGGGGCTGGCTCCATGCTGCAGAAGCAAATTCACACAGTCCTGGCTGCCGCTGACACAAGCATTAAACAAGGGAGTGTGCCAGTCTGCAGTAACACCATTCACCTAGAAACAAAAGCTCCAGGATGAAGGCAAGGAGTGGGGCGACCCAGATTCAAATCTAAGTTCCATCACTTTCAAGCTATTATTTAACTTCTCAGAGACCTTCAATTCCACAGCTATAAAATGGGGACAAAAATAACAAATTCTACACAGTTGCTATGAAAAGCTGAATGAGGTATGGATTGTAAGGCACCAAGAATGTCTCTGAAATCTTCTGTCTCCTCCATGCCCTCCCCAAGAACATGAACTTTGAAACTACTTACGATCTTCAATAGCTTACAAACTAATCTCCTTATTTTAAACATTCCATCTGAGATCCATCCCACCCCAATCCAATTTCCCCACAACAGTTAGAGTAATCTTTTAATTTTTTTTTCAAATTTAAAAACATCGCTTCCATATAGAGTGAACACAAGCCAAAGATTTTATGTAACTCATTCATTAATGAGAGAACCAGTAAAACTGACTGGCTCAAAGGAGAATTTATAGAGCCAGTCAGTGGAATGCTGGAATAAATTGGCTAATCGATACAAAGCTGGTTAATATCTTACAGGGCCATAAAACTAGCATCTTTGGGGCAATCTTTTCTAACATTGGAAATGAGACTAAAACTTACAAGTTAACATCTCACGTCACAATGTGAATCGAATGGCAAAGGACGAAGCCAAATGCAGGTGAATTTTTCTGTATCAGGTAATTCTTTGGTGACTCTGTTAAACAATGATGCTGTGAAGACAGCGAAGGCATTCTATTCTCATAGGCTATTTCCACGCGACGCCAGGACGAGTGAGGCACAAAAGACAGCCAGGTGCACACTTGGAGGAGACGCTCACTCCCAGGGTCATGAAAGGGCTGCAAGCTCTGAGCGTGAGCAGCTCCTTAAAGCCTGCACCCTTGGCACCTCTCTTGCGTCTGCTTGGTCCTGGCCCTGTTCTCAAGTTTGTGGTAAGTCTTCTTAAGAAAAACATAACCCTGACGATGCACTCGTCTATAGCTCTCTGAGGCTCTCAGGGCAGAGCCCGTTTTCTTGGCTGGACAACAAGCTCATTGTGTTCTGACCTCTCGCCTGCTCTGCTCTGCTGCTCTAAGGAATGATCTGAAGTGATGAACCAGGCGCTCAGTTTCACTTCTAGGCTGTTGCATTTGTTGTTCCCAATGGGTGGAAAACCCAGCATTTCCCCAACCCACCATTCAGCTGGCTACTCTAACAGATCCTTTACGTCTCAAGTGAGACATCATTTCCTGTAAGAAGCCTCTTCTGACTCCCTCTTTCTCCATCAGAAATAAACGAGTTAGGAACACTTCTGTGTGTTCCCAACAGTCCGCTTACTAGTCATACTTATTACATTGGGGTAGTTGGCAAAAATGACCACAGATTCTCTGCCCAAGATGCACAATCCCTTTGTAATGTGGCTTTCCAACTCCTCCCATCACAAGATGGAGACCGTTCAGTCCTTGAATCTGGGCTTGCCCACATGAATTGCTTTGGCCGAGGGGACAGTAACAAATGTGATGCCAGCAGAGAGGTGACCCTCTTTTTCTACTCTTGAAATCCCTGCTACTATGTGGAAAAGCCCAGGCCTCCTACAAAAGGATGAGAGACCACAGAGAGATTTCCTGTCTCCCCAGACTTCTCAGCCATCCCAGTCAAGGTCACCATGAACCAGTCTGCCCCAGCTGACCTATCAGCTAACTCCAAATGCCTCCAGCTGAAGCAGGCCAGACCGAAGAGCTGTCCAGCTAACACAAGGAACTGGGAGAGAAAAAATGGCTATTGTCTTAAATCATTAAGTCAGGGTAGTTTGTTACACAGCAAAAACTAATGGATATGTCTGTGAGTCTCTGGTTTGTAAACCACAGTTACCAAAGGGGAAAGGTGTGGGGAGAAGGATAAATTAGGAGTTTGGGATTAACACATACACATTACTATATATAAAATAGATAAGCAACAAGGACCTATTGTATAGCACAGGGAACTATATTCAATATCTTATAATAATCTATAATGGAAAAGAATCTGAAAATGAATATATATATATATATTTATATGTATAACTAAATCACTTTGCTGTACACCTGAAACTAACACATTCTAAATCAACTATACTTAAATAAAAAAATTTTTTTAAACTAATGGATAAAAACAGTGTATTGTAATTGCCTGCTGTGAAAAAAACACACAAAAAATGTAATTGCCTGCTGTGGTTGAGATGCTAAGCATACAACAAACTTATTTCCTCTCTCCTGAGCACAGAGCCATACTATACTTCCCAGCCTCCCTGGCGATTAGACATGGCCTAAATTCTGGTCAGTGGGATGTGAGCAGAAGTAACATATGTCACTGCCAAGATTGGCCCTTCAAAGTCGTCCATTCACAATCCTCCAAGTGTTGTCCCCTTCCAACCATCTGGAATGGAGCGCACATGGAAGCCACTTGTTGAAGACAGAAGAGCAACAGGATGAGAGGAGCCTGTGTCCTGGAATCACCTTGGAAAATAGCCACCCAGCCGGGAACACCCACACTGGAGTTTGAGTTGAACAAGAAATAAACTTTTATTATACTAGGCTACGGAGATTTCAGGGTTTATCTCTTAAAGCAGACAGTGTTACGTTCAGCAATTTACCTGTTTATCTGGTTGTCCCCTCATTTAGTGTATAAGTTCCTAAAAATCTTTGTCTAGAGTTAGGCACATAATAAATACTCAGTAACTCCCGGGTGAGAGAACATGAGAAGGCCATGTCGAATCTTTGAGCAGATTTTCCCATCGCTTTTGAGCATGAGAGGACTTAGTTATCTAAGACCTACTGGTCCCCACTTTGAAATTCAATGACTTTGTATCTTCCTTCTCTAGGATCTCATTATGCCGCTCTGATTCCCATTCTCCAAATAATAATATGCCTTCTCTCTCTCAATCCTCACAATACCACAATATGCTACATCATATTTTTGGTTATTTTCCCTGTTTCTTTTTTTTCGTATGTAGACCCTAAAGCTCACAGGCTAAGTAATTTGTCCAAAGTTTCCAACGTTAGTAAATGGTAGAGATGGTCTGGGACCATTATTCAGGTCTTATGGAGCCAAAATGTTACGTATTTTCTACAATATTTCATTACCTTCCACCCATAGGAATGAAGGCAGAAATCTAACAACTATTTATCAGTAGCGGTTGTTAAAGAAAATGATACAGACTTTAATCATTACTTTCTAGCTAAAAATGCAGTATTTCATCTACCACTACAGCAAATAAGCTTGATGAACATAATAATTTTGAAAAAACCCTGTTCATATTTCAAGTCATGCTAATCAAAAATACTGGAAATTATTCAGAAGGGCTATAAATAGTCATTTTTCATTCATGGTTTCTAAGATGTGATTTGAGTTTCCCTTACCTGAGCTCCATGCTTTAATAAAATGTTTGCACAAGAAGGATGACCTCCAAGACAGGCTTCATGGAGTGGGGACACGTAATCTGCCGTGATGAGGTTCACAGGCCACCCCTGGAGGAGAGGAAATGGGCAGAGTAAGGGGTGCAGGGCAAAAGTTCTGTAGGACTGGTTTCCAGCCATGAAACCAGCACAAGATAATTTAAAGTTAACCTGGCTCATCAGTAAAAAGTCCATGAACGATAAATGCTGGAGACGGTGTGGAGAAAAGGGAACCCTCCTACGCTGCTGGTGGGAATATAGTTTGGTGCCGCCACTATGGAGAACAGTATGGAGATTCCTCAAAAAACTAAAAATTGGCCTACCATATGATCCAGCAATCCCACTCCTGGGCATGTATCAGGAGGGAACCCTAATTCAAAAAGATACATGCACCCCAATGTTCATAGCAACACTACATACAATAGCCAAGACATGGAAACAACTTAAATGTCCACTGAGAGATGACTGGATAGAGAAGTTGTGGTGTATTTATACAATGGAGTACTACTCAGCCATAAAAAAGAATAAAATAATGCCATTTGCAGCAACATGGATGGATCTGGAGATTATCATTCTAAGTGAAGTAAGCCAGAAAGAGAAAGAAAAATACCGTATGATATCATTCATATGTGGAATCTTAAAAAAAAGACAAACTTATTTACAAAACAGAAACAGACTCCAAACATAGAAAACAACTTATGGTTACCAGGAGGGGAGGAGGGTGGGAAGGGATAAATTGGGAGTTTGAGATTTGCAGATTCTAATATATATATATAATAGATAAACAAGCTCATACTGTATAGCACAGGGAACTATATTCAATATCTTGTAGTAACTTATGGTGAAAAAGAATATGAAAACGCATATATGTATGTTCACGTATGACTGAAGCATTATGCTGTACACCGAAAATTGACACAACATTGTAAACTGACTATACTTCAATAAAAAAATATATAGCCTTGGTCTCTATCTACTAGACGATGCCAGGAACACCCTGCTCTCAGTTGTGACAACCTAATATTATCTCCATTGTCAAATGCCTCCTCTGGGGCAAAACTGCCCCAGTGGAGAACCACTGTTTTACTTGATGATTTTCAAGAACATAGTAGCCTACTGAAGAAAGTGAAGGCAACACTAATTTGCCCGCTATTCATTGAATAGATATTATAGTACCAATTATGTGCACAGAATTGTACCAAACTGGAGTATCATGCCAGCCTCCAAATAAAAGAATGGTTAGATAGGACAGGATTCATCTCATTTGGCTGAAGAAAAAATTTACCTCTTAATATCAGATTACGCTATCTTTTTCTTAGTGCAGTGAGCAATAGAATGGGCTTAGTTATTTTTTTTTCCAAAAATCACCTACCTGGCTGATGAGGTTCCTCAAAGACAGCAAACGTCCATGGACTGCAGCTTCATGCATAGGAGACCAATCAGATACAACATCTGTAAGGAAAGGGAGAGCCAGGTTACATCCTGCTAACATACTTTACACCCAGAGGCTCATCCTCGGGCGTCAACGAGAGCCTAACTGGTCTTATTGGGGAGAGACATTGGAGTCAATCAACCAAAACTCCAATCAAGGCTCCGGCATCTCTCCCCTCTGTGGATGTTCCTCGTACACAGTTTATTTGAAATGCCTAGCTAGCTAAAGGAATAACTACAGCCAGTGTCCAAACCGAGGACCAAAGAGGTGGATTGGGATGACAGATTACTGCACTTCCATTTACACACCCTGGTTTCAAAGGCAAAATGGTCCATTTAGTTAAATGAGGGCTTCACTAATTACCAGCATTAGTGTGTTCAGTTGTGGTTGCCAGTCCAATTTCCTGCGTGAAATACAAACTCTGGCATCTCAGCAAACAGTGCCATATACTAACAGCAGTCATCGTGTAATTACATACACCATTAGGTTTGGAATCAAATCTAAACAGAACCCTATCTGTTAATGGATTACCTCCTGTCCCAACACCAAGCACAAATCAGAGTTCAGTCTGACCTTGTAACAGGGACACGATTTACCCCCAAAGGCAGTGTGCCAATGCCATGAAGAGAAAGCTCTGAATTCAGACCCGCTTGACTTCTGAGCTGTGGGTCCCTGGGCAGATGCTGGCTTTAGTTTCCTTCTCTGTCAAGTCAGGACAGCAGTACACCTACCCCAGGCTCAACACCTATTAGCTACTATTATTATTCTGCCCTAACGCTTAACAGTCTTGATCATAACCCACAATCACCGCTATTTAAAATAGCAAACGGAGTAGGGGATGGTATAGTTCAGAGGCAGAGCACATGCTTAGCATGCACAAGATCCTGGGTTCAATCTCCTGTACCTCCACTAAAAAAATTTTTTTAATTAAAAAAATAAAACAGCAAATGTATTCTCCAACCATATGGAAAGAATACTTTCTTAGGAAGGAAGCCTGGAAAACTTAGCCCAATGCATTAAATGTGTTCCTTTCTTTCTAATTGACACCATGTCACCTAAAGGTAGTGCAGACCTGAATTTTTCTCATCGGGAGCTGCGTCTGATTCCCAGTACACAGGAAGTGAGAAGGTAAGGAGGCTTCTTGAAGCTGGCTGCAGCTCCAGCTCTGCCTGCCTGAGTCAACACGCTTCAGGCAAACAAGGCAGGATGCTCCGGTAACAGTCAGCCCTCGTGAAGGAACTGGAATTGCCTAAAAGCCAAGAAGAGCTGGAGAACCAGGAGAGTGACTGAAGTCTGGCAAACGGAAGGTCATCAAGGAGGAGGCTAGAACACTTTGTACTCAACACGTTTCAGCTGACGTCAGCTTGCCACCTGGAGCTATCAACCCCCTGGAAAATCTGTCCCAGGGAGCAAATGACCATCCTTCCAGATGAATTCATGAGGCATTTAACAGGGAAAACGGAGCTGAATGAGCCTGCCTACACACTGCTCAGCCAAGGCATTCCTTCTGGGATCACTGAGATGCACGAGGTACCTTCAGTGAAATGGTTTTTCCGATCCTCCAAACCTATGCTTGATAGAAAATCAGTGTCCTCACAGCCTTCTCTGAGGGTCCTAATTCTCTTAGGAAAAATATTGCCGCTTCTCGTGCTTGGACCCTACCATCCAGACAGCAGCTATGGAAAGATTTACCTCCAAAGGAGAATGAAAATGCAACTCATTCTACCCCATTGGCGCTAAGGCAAAAGACCATCCACACAACATCTTGAGTGAGAAGAGCACGCCCCCAATTGAGAAAGGTCTTAAAAATCAGTTGCATCACCATGTGTGTGATGATGAAGTCATTTTTTCCTTCCAACTGCTCACCTGCTAAGAAGTATAGCTGCCACACTGCTCAACCTTTCTTAAAGCTACCCCAGATAATTACAGCTGAAAGCCAGGCAGGTCATTTGGGTCCTAAATTATAACTGTTCAGACTGCATAAAAACGATGCAATTATATTATCAAGTGTAGACAAAAATGGGCTTTACTTTCTATGCATTCATCATGAAAACATTACTCCTTTTATTTAGGGTAAATGAAGAGTTATGTACTTCTCCAAGAGGAAAATAAAAAGACTACCTGGGGTTTTGCTAACCCCTGTGTTAGAACACCATGTTTACAAAGCAGAGAGTCTGTGTCTTTGAGCAGCTCAAGGTGTTGTCCTAGTACACATGGTGGGGAGTGAACACTCTATCAGCTTTAATGATTTATAATTCACATACTGTACAATTCGTCTATTTAAAGTGTACAATTCAATGGTTTTCAGTATATTTCCGAGTTGAACATCCATTGTCACAATCAATTTCAGAACATTTTTATAATCCCAAAAAGAAATCTTCTGCCCACTAGCAGTCACTCCCCCATTTCCACTTCCCTCAGCCCCGGGCAACCACTGATCTACTTTTTGTCTCTATGGATTTGCCTATCCTGGACTTTTCATATAAGTGGAATCATACACTATGTGGTCCTTTGTGACTGACTTCTTTCACTGAGTATGTTTCAAGGGTCCTCCACATCACAGTGTGTATCAGTACTTCATCCCTTTTATGGCCAAACAGTATTTGTATACATAGACCAATACGTTGATAGAGATTTGAGTTGTTTCCACTTCTTGGCTGTTACGAATGCTGCTGCTAGGAACATTCATGTACCAATTTTGGAGTGGATGTATGTTTTCAATTCTCTTGGGTACACAGCTAGGGGTGGAACTGCTGTATGATGTGATCACCCAGTGCTAAGCTTTTTGAGAAACTGCCAGACTATTTTCCAAAGCAGCTGTATCACGTTAGATTCTCATCAGCAGTGTATGAGACTTCCCTTCCTAAGTTAAAAGTCGAGGGTTTGGTGAATCTATCATAGCAGGCCTATATTCCAGCCCAGAAGAAAACCTTAGGTCCTTGTAAAGTCAAAATTCATCTCAGATGTATACAAAGCCTTTAGCCTCAGATCTCTAAACACTTGAGTGATTAGCTAAAGACTTTAAACTTCGAAAGGTTGACATGAACTTTATATATAGCTCATTTAGCAAATGCCATAATTTGTAACACAGATTATTAGTCCACACACTCTCTTCAGCTCTTAAAAACACTGGCGAGATATCCAGCAGATGTTTCTCTAGGGTTTCCAGAGCCCACATCAGAAGCAGGCAATAGGCTACAAGCTCAACACATGAGCAATTAAATCTAAAAGCAGCTTTGCCTGCTTTCCTGCTGACAACTGGAGAGCGCCGACTAAGTAGGAAAGAGGACCTATTCCTGCCAGAACAGGGACGCTGCTCACAGTAGGAAGCTAGGGATGCAGGGCACACTGACGGTCACAATCCCCTTTTCCGCTGACCCTAATGAAGTCTTTGAAACTCAAGGGCCATTACATCTATACAGCACATCATCCTAGCGCTTGGTATATACTAAGGATTCTTCCCCAAGAGTTGTACAGCCAGGATCTACTGGTTTTACTGCCAAGAAACAGATGCCAAATGGGGTTACTGGCAATGCCACAGATCCAGGAGTGTAGCTCATGGTTAAAATGGGGCAGGGAGCTCTCCTAATGAAACGACTCCACAAGTCCTCTAATTAGTGCCATTAAGCTTACCTCTCTTTTCAATTGAGTCTCCATCAAACCCTGTAGCACATTAGGAAGGCTGCCATTTCATTTTTTATTGCAATTTCTGGAATGATTTTTTAAATTTCTATTATTTCAGAAGAGATTTAAAATGCACTAATGCACTACATTCTGCAAAGAGCTATTAATGAAGCTCTGAGAGCCGCCAGTGAACGCTGGGAGTAGCATCAATGTATTCCTCCTGGGAAACACTTGGCAAGTTCAAGGCGCAAAAAGAGAGGCTGGGCGGTTCCGAGAGGGTGGGAGCATTTGGCTTCAGTCTTTGGGACACGATAGGGTTGGTTCAGTGGTGTGCACCGGCACTGGAGGATCCGGGTGCTGGGTTTACAATTGTAGCGGACCTGGGCTGGATTCCAGGACAAATCAAAGTAGGAAGAAGAGAAACAGAGGCTCATGGTTGCAAACAGGCAAACAGAAAGGCCCATGGAGGCAGCTCTTGGGCAAGTGGGTTCTGTCCTCTGCAATTATTTCTCTAATTCCATCACCCAGCCTCTCCTTTCTCTGACTCTGTCCCTCTCGAGCTGCCTTCTCCATAGGGACCTCACCCTGTCACCCATTCTGTCTGAGCAGGCAGGTCTCCCCCAGAAAACATGCCCCTGCCATGGTGCCCCAACATCTAAAATCCACTGTAAGAAAATGAAATGATCTCCTTTCCATGCCTGTCTTCGGTTTGATTGTGAATACTCTGTCCAGGGTGGGCTCAATTTTGTGAGGAAGAAAATCTCTCGATAAGTGTAAGTCCGCAGGCAAAACCCGGAAGGATAGACACTAAAAATAGGAACAGTGATCACCTGTTCTGTGGGATTATGCGTGTCTGTTAGTTTATCCTTCAGTGTATTTCCCAACGTTTCTATGAGTAGGTATGAGATAGTTTCCGAGGGCTGCTATAACAAACTACCACTAGCTGGGTGACTTACAACAGAAATTCATCACCTCAGAGTTCTGAAGGCTGGAAGTCAGAAATGAAGGTGTCGCCAGGGCCATGCTCTCTCCAGAGAGTCTAAGGAAGAATCCTTCCTTGACTCTTCTAGCTTTTGCTGGTAGGTGTCCATCTTTACTGTTTCTTGGCTTATCAGAGGCATCATTCCAATTTCTGCCTCTGTCGCCCCCTGGCATTCTCCCTGCCTGCCTCCTCTCCTCTTCATGCAAGGACCAGTCATTGGATGAAGGGCCCACCTGACTCCAGTATGACCTCCTCTTAGCTAATTACATCTGCAGTGACTCTTTCAAAACAAGGTCACGTTCTGGGGTACTAGGGGTTGGGACTGCAATGTATCTTTTGGGAGGCGGGGCACAGTTCAACCCATAACAAGGTATTTTCAGGGGGAAAAAAAAGATAATTTTTTCCTGCTCCTGGGCAGAGGAGTGAAGAATTAAATCTCTATGAAGAGCTGGCTGCCAGTTTTGTAGCCTTTTCTCCCTTCCTCCGGAGGAGGCAAAGCAAAGCCTGCAAGTGGAGGGGGAAGCAGCCAAATTCCCCAAAACAACCCACACCTGGGCCCTGTAGTCCCTCTGCCCTGGGCCTGTGCCAGGGGATCGGCTTCACCTGAGCTGAGTTTCTCGTCATGGCCATTTGGAAATAACAGTCTGAGTGTTTCACATTCCACTCTTCACCAAGGTCAAGGCTTCCCAAGTATAAACAAATGCAATCCAGCTCTAAGTGAGGTTCAGCCCAGGGGGCAGGACTGACACAAAGTAGGGAGAGAAAGACTCCACTGGTGGAGGGAGGGGGAGAAAGCCTGGGAGGGCTCCGTGGGAGTGGTGGCGTGGCTGGGCGGAAGGAGGCAGGAGCTGACCGGTCAGATGTGGAGAAGTAGGTAGGAGAGCAGAGGGGTCCTGGCATCTACCCTTGTGACTTCTACTTCCTGGAAAACTTCCCTTCCTCTAGTCCCTGTGAAATGACAGCATCCGAGTCTCTTCCTACTTCTCTGGCCAACTTCCTGGTCCTATGGCTTCAACTGGAGATCTGACCCAGGACTGCATCCTTGGCTGTCACCAATCAGCCATCAGACAACGTCTCCTCCCCCAGGATTTCAGCCCAGCCCCTCCGCAGAACAATCTGAGGTCTGGTTCTCAAGCTGAATTCATTCCCCGGCCTCTGTCCATCACCATCATTCTGGGCCCTGGTCACTGGCACTGACACTTCCATATTCAAAAGAGAACTCCCTCTCCTCCCTTCCTCACCCTGCTCCCAAGCCAGCTCCCTTGCCCACCTTCTCTCTTATCTAGCCTTCTTACCTGACATTAACTCAGGCTTTGGCTGCCTTCTCTCCTTTAGCCCCAGTAGTTAAGCAACAGAGTCTGATTTCTCTTTCATTGGACATTATCACCCCTATTTTCCCTTTCTCTCTGACTTATGAAGCTTGCTCCAGTCAGCTTCATGCAGTGGTTCTCAAAGAGTGGTCCGCAATCATCAGCATTAGCACCACCGGGGTGCTTGTTATAAATAGAGATTCCAGGTCTCACCCTAGACCTACTACTGCATCAGAAGGGGGAGCCCAGCCATCTGCATTTTCACAATCCATCTTGGTGGTGCTGATGTGAGTTTGAGAACCAAAGGATTAGCACACGAACTTCTCATAAATCCACCACAATCTATCCCGACTGTGGCTACCAAATTAATCTACTTACAGTCTTAATAATGGCCAGGTCTCCACTCCAGAACCATCAATGTCTCCCAATTCCCTGCCTCATGAAGGCTAAACTCCTCCACTTAGTTCTGAAGTTTCATTATCGGGTTCCACCTCTCCAAACTTGTTCTCACTAGACAGACATGCTAAGACACTCTGCATTCTAGTTGTGACAGCATACTCTATATATGCCTCCCCACCCCCACCAACCCATCCAGCCCCAACCAGGGTTGGATTAGGACCTTTAGAAACCCTCAGCAGTGAAAAGTGGCCAGCGATCCTCTCTCATGTGGAAATAAAAATAAATGATACTGCTCAGCTGTAAAATAATCATGCTGAAAGTAAACCAGATGATGGATTCTTCCCCATATTGATTGGTTGGCTGCTTTAAAAAAACACATTTATCCAATTCATTTTTAAAAGTTACTTTTGGTCTGCCTGTGCCGATCCAAATCTCACTCACTCAGGGCTCTGCTCATTTTACAAGCAAAAGTGGATGAACGAACGGATGAATGAATGAGCAGACCATTCTGCTCCATTAGCCAGAGGGAAGGTATTTTGCATTTAACGTCTTTTGTTTTTCCCCCCTTCGGCACCTAAACAGTAGGAGAATAATAAATCCTAGCTGACTGCAGGGTCCCTGCTTTTGTCCCTTTGACAGACAAGTGTTGTGGGCAGCCTACCAGGCATAAACTCTCCTCTGACGCCTAGACCTATTTTTCAGAATCCTTCAGTCAGGAATGTTCAAAGGAAATGACTGTCCCAGAGGTGTGAGACTCTATATACATCAGCAAAGACACCACGGAACAGGTGAGAATTACAGCTGTTAAGACATTGCCCCAAAGTTAAAAAAAAAAACGGGGGGCTCCTTTTAAGGTGGATCAATCAGTGCTCAATGTTTGAACATCACTTATAAACCCAGCCCCAAATGCCAAATACCTAAGACCTTTTAATAAATGTTTTAGCAAAGTGTTCCTATTTATAAGTAACTTTAAAACCTCCAATGTAATGTAAGCGATACGTTTGACCCACAAACAATAATTCTTTGGAGTTGAAATTTTTACTGGAGAATAAACTGCGATAATTGACTTTGTATGGTCTACAGGACCTGCGGATAGAGGTGTACACATTTTTGAACAACCGTGTTAAGGATATATACCAGCAAGCCACAGACATCTGTCCAGTAACTGCCCGGTGACCACATCTCAGATGGAGCCACTGAAATCACCCAACCCTCTTCTCTCTTCTCAGCTAAGCACGTTAACCAACCTCCCCAGCACTCAGACTCCAAAACCCCTAGACTCACCCCCCATTAATGGGTTTGAAAGGAGCCTGACGTCAGGAGGGCCTCCTGGCCTCGGCAGCTTGCTGTCGTCCCTGCCCCGCGGTTCGCCATCCATGGTGCTCTCCTGGGTCGGACAAGCGCCGCGCTTCACTTCAGCTGCTCAGGAAAGTCCAAATTCCATGCTCCCCCTGCTCCTGGGAAATTCCAGTGCTGGGACCGGCTGAGCTGCACCGTCCTGGTCAGATGGCAGAGAACAGACCAGAACAGGCAGGGTAATCTGAATACTACCTGTGGTCAGACACGCGCGCCCACACACACGCGCGCGCACGCACGCACACACACACACACACACTCCACCTAGCTGGCTGGAGGCTGCCCAAAGCCCACAACAGCCCCCCAGCCCCAAGTCTGCAAAGTTGCTGATGTCACGTCCTTTCCAAAACTGAGACCAATCAGTGACGAAGCCTTGGGGTTTATCAGGAAGGAAACTCACAGTTTGTAACTTTTGGAGCTCCAAGGGAACAGGGTGGGGGTGAAGGAAATAGCTCTCGCTGGCTACAATGTTGTTCCCCCCGCTGGGATCCGTTTGTTGTTTGGGGGTTTCTTGTTGTTGAGACAAGCTCCAGGACCCAGGAGCTGAGAAAGCTGGTTTTGCTGCAGCCCTGCTGAATTGCTTGCACAGCAACTCACACAGCACGCCCTGGCCATCTGCACATGTGGTTTCAATTTTTCTGGGAGTTTCTTATGGGAAAATGTGTCTATATGTAACAAAAATGCACCTTTGGAAAGAACTTCTATTTTCTTTCCTCCAACTGCAAGGATTGCACTAAACGTCCTGCTTGCCCTCCTCCACACATTGTATTTTAACTTCTAAATAAATAATTCAGGGTTGCTATTGGAAAAAGGGATTACTGGGCTGCAGAGGGGCATGGAGGACACCCGCTCTCGTTCTTTTAATTATTAGCTATTAAAAGTTTTACTTTGCAAAAGTTTCGCCTGTTCGCCTTTATAAAACATTTGGGGTTTTGTCCGTGTCTTTTCAGATAAACACAGTTTCCCCGCACCCCTGGGTGCTGGTTCAGGCTGATGGCCACTCTTACTCTTCCGGCTCCTCTCTTCCAGATGGAAAGGGATTTTTCTTCCCCGTTCAGGAAGGCTCAGAGTTAGCCTCAAGCATAGTCTGGCTGAGAAATGATTGCAGATATTTTTTTTAATGCCAAAAATGCAGCTTTACTGTTTCAGATTTAGGGAGCCTCAGTTGACCCACGTGGTAGCCACTGTTAAGTTTGAGGACTGTCCTTCATATTTTAAAATGCATTTCCGTGCATACATATGGGTACACATTTATTTTGTACCTTTTCCACGTAATTGCATTGTATTATCATATCGTTCTATGCTTTTTATACTGATTTTGTCTTGGAGCTTTTCCCATTTCATCCTTTATTCACACCTGCATAGCATTCCACATGGTGCCAAAAGGATTTCATTATTCCTCTGACGGTGGATGCAGAAGGTTACCATTTTCCTTTACTACTGTTGCGGAAAAATGTCTTACAGCTCGGTGTTACAGCTCAGTTGTGACAGCAACCTTGATCAGGGCGACAAACCAAGCAGCACTCAGAGAGTTGGGAGAACTCAGGTTTATTACACCAGCTGGTCCAGAAGAGTTAACACTCCAAGCACTGGACCCCGTCTGCAGCTTTACACAGGCCTTTATAGCCTGCTAGTTTTACACTTTGCAACATCATATGCAAATAAAGTATAACAGAAGTTGACCAACTAGGAACAAGCTTTGTAGAAATAGACCAATCAGGAGTGAGAGAAATAACCAATCAGGAGTGAGCTCCATGCAAATGAAGTACTACAAATGAAGTACTACAAAAACTACATAAGTTAGGGAAGTGGACCAATCAGAAGTGAGAGTCATAACCAATCGAGAGTGAAGGAAATAACCAATCAGAAGTGAGCTCAGGGAACCAATAGAATTTTAGGGGTAAGTAAGCCGTTTCAGAGGCAAAAAGTGAGATAGAGCCTCTGGGCCAGGGAACCCGACGGTGCTGGCAGGAAAGTAGAGGCCCTGCTTGGGGGTCCTGCCAGTCTTTTTATGGGGCTTCCCACCTCACTACTACAAAATACCACAGTCTGTATTTTTCTGTATTTGGCTTTGTGCACATATTGAAACTGAGTCCCCCTAAAACTGAGTTCCTCTGCCAAGCTTATGATTAAACTCTCCACCCAAAATCTGATTCCCTTTCTTGTCCTGAACCTGTTCCACTCAAGTTTGAGGAGAAGCAAAGGAAAGAGGGGACTGAAACCGTATACCAGCCCCTGTGTCCCTGTCCTTTGAAGTAAAGGCTTTTGCTTTGGTCTCCCAGTCCTCCCCTGAGTCTCAAAAAGCTGGCTCAAGAGTTAATAATTAGGAAATGTGAAGATGTTAATCATTAGAAAGAATAGCTGTTGGGCCAGGAAACTGGTAACAATTTAGACTATAAATCCTAGTAGAGTCACCAAACTCCCAGTTCCCTGAAAGATATAAAGCCCTGACCCATACTCCTCAGTTGCTTTTACAGGAAGTAGACTCCACCAGATAAAAATTGTTGACTGCAAGCATGTAGACCCTAGACTGGTTGAAACCAGAAGGTTGATGATGCTTGAAACTTCACCTTGATGTCCACCAGTTTGAGAATTGTGCACCAGCTGATCACACAGCCCACAGCCCCATCCCTCACAGTGCCTTTAGAAACCCCTCCCTGAAAACCATCGGGGAGTTCAGGTCTTTTGAGCATGAGCTGCTTGTTCTCTCTCTTTGGCGCCCTGCAATAAACACTGGACTTTCCTTCACCACGACCCGGTGTCAGTAGATTGCTGCTTACAGGCAAGCAGACCCAAGTTTGGTAACAATATGCAAATACTTTTGGAGGTGAGATTCCTGCGAGCAGACATGCTGGGTCAAAGTTGTACTCATACACATGTGATCATTTCTATGGTGCTAAAGACACACAAGTCAAACAAGAATCCCAAATGAGATTGGTGGATGGTCTCAATGTTGATTTCCTGACATTGATATTGTCCTGTGATATTGTACTCCAGTTTTGCACAAAGTGATCATTGGGGGAAACTGGGCAAAGCTAGCTGAGATCTCGCTGTATTACTTCTTGCGATTGCATGTGAATCTACAATTCTTAATTAAGCTGTACACTTAAAAATTGAGAGAAACACAGCCAAATCACCCTCCAGCTTTATATGGAGAATTAATTGAGAAGGCCATCGGCATATACATTGTTCACTACTGCACCAGGAAAGATCTGAAGAAGAATGAACTTGTATTTGGCAGAGGGAGAAACTGACTCCCAAAGTAGACCGGCTGACAAGGAGTTCAACAGAGGGGCAGGAGAGTTGGATACCAACACCATTCTTTCTGAGCAAAATCTTCATGGTACAGCTTCTTCATTTACTTTTAATTAAATTCCAAGAAGATAAGGTTTTTCCATATTCAAATTGAACTCGACTGTCATAATGACAATAAAGAAGATTTCCAAGTTGTTGCCTTAGTTCCACGGAGGGAATTAATCATGGGTTAATCTCATTATATTTACAGTGTTGATCAACACTTGTGAACATTGGAGGAGGGGAACTGATTTTTTTAAACTGTTTAACAGTTTTAGGCAGGAATTAGACAACCATTACAAGAAAATTTCATGCATTTTTCAGGATCTGACACAGTAAGGCCACAATCATTCCTTATGAAGTGTAGTCGCACCACTGGCCAGTGCCTCTGCCCTGCTCCTCACCTAGATGTCGGCGGCTGCCATCACTCGGACTATGAGACTTTCTTCTTGAGGCCTTGGGGAACCTTGAAAGTCTCCTCTAATCAGTCAAAGTTGGCCCAGAAGCAGAAACCTCTTGTCATTCCAGCCAGCAATTTTTCTATCACAAAACCTTTAAAACCTAAAAGGTACCTATCTCCTCTGATAATTCAGAATGATCTGCTTTTCCTGCAAAAATCCTGGTTTTGTTGCTCTTGTAAAGCTGGCATGCACACCGAGCTAGTGATGTCACTACTTTAGAAAGCAGTCACTCAGTCCTCCTGGGACTACCAGTACATGATAAGATTCAAACAATTGTGGGTTTTGTTTTTTTTTAATCTGGCAGAATACAGTATTCCTGAGGAAACAATCAGGCAAATCAAAATGGAGAGATAGTCTACATAACAATGGGGCTCAATTCTTCAAAGTTGCCAGGGGTGTGAAAGACAAAAGTGCGGGGGGTGGGGGGCTGTCTAGATTAAAGGAGAATGAAGAGACTTGATAATTCAATGAGATCATCCTTGACTGGATCTTGATGGGGGGAGGGACAAGACATAAAAGATATCAATACCACAATCACGGAAATTTAAATATGGGCATCTATTGGATACTCATAGTGCATCAAAGTCAAAATGCCTGCATGTGATCACTGCATTGCCCGTAGTGATGGAGAAGAACCTGTGTTCCTAAGAGATGCACGCACAAGTCCTTAGTGCGGAGCCTCGTGGGAGCGTGACGCAGGGGGAGAAAGGCGTGGCCCTATGTACACATTTCGCACCAACTGGAAAAAGTTAATACAGGCTTTACAATCAAAATGCTTTAGTATATTTAAAGCCCATGTTACCCAGTCTGTTCAGAAGCCATCATCATTCCTCAAAAACCCAACAGCCACATGTCCCAGCACCTCGGGCTGATTGGCAACACTGTTCTCATTGTGCAATTATGCAGGGCCATAAAACAAACGACAGCCTGTCTTTATTACAGTTTTTGATATTTTGGTCATCATGGGCTTTTTCCCTTAACATTTGAATTTTTCAATATTTTTTTGTCTTGATGACAGAGTTTTTCGGTGCTCCCGTAAATTTTTTGCCTTGCTAGCCTCTGAATCCTCGTCCTGGAGAAGAGTCATGATGTCCCCAGTTCACTCACAAATGGTTCATTTAAAAAATATGGGTATAGGTAGTAATTATACATGGGCTTACACATATGCATATATTATACAGCTGTGTATACACACATGCATACACACATGTATGTGTACACATACTTACACACACATATGAAAAGATATAAGCAAATATGGCAAAATCCTATCAATTGATGAACCGGGGTGATAGATGTACAAATATTCATTGTATCATTCTTGCAATTTTTCTGTAAGCTGAAAACTTTTCAAGATATAATGATGGCAGAGGAATGAATTAATAAGTGAAAATTAAAACCTGGTATACATTTTGTACACGTTAAACTCATGTTAAAATACAAAGCTGCTATCCTGGGTGTGACTCGTGTATTTGTCCTGGTAGACTCTGCCAAAGGAACGCGATGAGGTATTTCACATGCAAATATCCATGCAGAGCAGCCTCCAGCGATGATTTGTGATGGGAGAAAATGTGAGGTCCTCCAGTGCAGAGAGCGCCCCTCCCTGACAAGCTGTGATTATTCAACGATTCCTCCCTCATCAAGACAGCTTCAGGCAAAGTCTATGAAGCGTCAACTGTTCTCTTTGTGTTAAGTGCATACAATCATCTCAGCAATGAGCATTGAAAAAATAATTATCTGTAAACCTCGGGTTTATTTGACATGGCAATATTAGAAATATCAGGGAGAATTACTCTGGGAGAAACAGTTCCTTAATAAAATATGAATAAGAACTTAGAGACATTGAATGCCGTACCCAACTTTTAAAATATTTTATGGGATTTTCAAAGAGTTGAGGTTTACACCACCTTCAAGCGACACAGGTGAGCTTACTTTTTTTTTTAAACAATAGGTCAAGGCAGATGATAGATACAGTCAGATAAATGATGGATGGATAGAAAGATGATAGACATATGATATATAGATAGATATATTAGCTATCTCGATATATAGACAGATGGTATATAAATAATATATGGTATTTGGTTATGAAAATATTTTTCTTTAAAATGATTCATTATGTATATATTTTTAATTATTTTAAACTACTACATTAAATGGCTTTCTGAATCAGTAAATACCACTTCTCAACATCTTCTAAGAAATACTTAAAACATTTAAAAAGATTTATAAAAAATGAAGTTCACGCTATTGTTATTTATAACAGCAGGAAATTAGAAATCATCTATGTATCAACAATATGGAAATAGCTAAGAAATACGGTACAACTGTTAGAGCAGACAGATAGCTGGATATGAGCAGAGAAAGGGGGACACAGACCAAATGGCAGGAATTGGGCAGAAAAGAGGGGCACAGGCCAAATGCAGGAAACCACACATCATGTGAGCACCAGGGGTCCCTGGGCAGAGAAAGAAAAGTGGGAACCTTTGGGCTGATAAGTGGTCACACCTTTTGGGGCGATGAGTGGCCTGGAGACTGACAAAGAAAGGTGAGAAAAAACAGGAATTTCCAGTGTCCGAATGTAACCTTTTGCTCATTATGCCCTCATTTCAATAAAATTAGCCTTGCAGATCAGAAGTACCCATCATAGACCGACACCATGACACTTCTGATCCAGACTAAATAAGGACACAATTCCCTCCTCCCTTTGGGAAGGTGGAGTTGGGATGATAATCAGGGAATACGACCCCAAACCCTTCCCTCCCCAATGAATATTCCGCCCATTCATTTTTACACCCTATGTAACTAACTTGCCAAAGAAACTCAGGGCAGCCACTCACCTGAGTCTGCCCGCTCTCCCCCTGACAGTGTACTATCCATCCTTTATAAATCCTCACTTTACTTTTTTAAACTACTACGTCTTGTCTCTGAATTCTTTCTGGGACAGGACGGGAACCTGGAACACTGGGTACATTCGCTGGCAACATAACCATTTTAAAGGATAGTTTCAAAGGGGTTGAAACTTAGAGAATCATTACAACATAATTTGTGGGAAAAGCAGAATCAAAAAATACTTTTGTAATAAGATTGCTACATTAAATCAGGAAAAGAAACAACAACAAAAATCCACCATGATGTACTGAAAACACACTGAAAAAAAGTCACTAAAACCTTAAGAGTGAAAATGAACTAATACATATTAGATACATACATGGATAGTTCTTTTAAAATTCAGTCACTCCGCCAGGGACCTTGTCTAATCACCTCATCCAAAACAGTGGCTCTGACCATCACTCTTTACCCCAATCTGCTTTATTTTTCTTCTTATCACTTCCTGGGATGATGACATGTATGTGTTGCTTATTCTCTGTTACCTCCACTGACACATAAGCTTTTCGAGGGCAAGGACCTCATCTATTTTTCACAGTGTCAAACAGCGTCTGGCACATAATAAACGCTGAGTAAAAATGTGTTGAATGAATGAATTGACATTACCCTAGAGCACTTCAAGTATGACTGAAATTGTAAGAAATCACACCACTTTGGGAATAAAACATCCCACATCCTGTGAAAAAGTTAAATAATCTGTATTAGTGTAAAGAACTCCCCCAAAGCAAGCAATGTAATCTCATATAAACTAGATGACTCATCTGATGGTCTCATTCTAGCTTGATGGGATGGAGGGCTCAAAGGGAAATGAAAGACTATCTCGTGTCCGATCATAAATCATAAAACATGACAACCAACAACCCAGGATGGGTCTGGTGGGTAGTCTCTTGGGATTTAGTTCCAGACTGTCCCCCTACACACACATACACACACACACACACACACACACACACACACACACACATACACACACACACACCCCCCTACCAGAGATGGGAGGTCCATACAAACAATTCATGAAGTCCATGGTCTGAAATTCCAGAAAGTGGATTGAACAGCACGATTTTCAAGTTCCTTGTGGCCACAGACAGACTGAACATCCTAGGACTTCCTGGCACTCAGGAGAACACTTTGAAGATAGAAAGCCTCTGATTCCTGAATATTCTCTGGTATGTATTTTCATTTCTCAATATTTTCTGTTAAAGTTTCTGCCTTTGATATTATGCTTAGAAAAGATCTTCCCATTCATGTATATTCATGAACATTTTATTCCAGTATTTTATACCATGGTGTAAAAATTTTTCACATTTTCAAAAAAACCGAGATTTGCTTTTAGACTCTGATGTGAAATAAGAATTTAATCTTTTTTCCCCAAATAGTTAACTATCTGATTAACTTATTTGATATTCCACAGTTGTGAAAATCAGAAAAGCTTGAGAACAGTACTCACAGAAATATAATGTGGAATTTTAAAGCCACATGTGGAATTTTAAACTGTATTGTAGTCACATTTAAAAAGTATAAAGAAATGAAATTAATTTTAATAATGAATTTTAATTAACCTAATACATTCAAAATATTATCATTTCAATGTGTAATCAACATCTACCAGGACCTCAGTAACTGGAAGTCTCAATGAACTATGATGTTTTCATGTATTTAGCTTTCTTATATATAAAAAAGGCAAGAAAATCAAATTTTAGCAGAGGTTTATTCATGGAAGGAAAGAAAGAAAGGGGAAAGGGGGGAGGAGCTAAATCAGGAACACATCTTACTTACAATCATCCTAATCTTATCCACCCAGATTGACATGTCTGCACACTATTCAGAATGACGACCCTTAGATAATCAAAGATCATGAATCTTGGAAAACAGCCTATTATTTGCATTCTACTTCACAATTTTTTTAAGTTTCTTAATAACAAGAGCTAAAAACCAAAAGGTTTCTGGTTGCCCCTTGGTTAAAGAAAACATTAAACTAACCAGGGGTTTCTATGCCCCAAGTGCTCCGATTCGTCAGGGATTTGCTCTAACTGGCTTAGCTCTAGTGAAGAGTCTAGCTGTTGGGTGTCTACACTAGGTGCCCTGGGTACAGAAGGCAGCAACCTGTTTCTTTCCGAGTATCTTCCCATGGACAGTTGGGACTACTGGTATAGGAGGAATCTTTCCAGTGGCTCCGGCAGATATAGCTTGTGGATGGTCTGATGACATGCTCTACCCAAGCACTTCCGGACACACAGGCGGCAGAGCTGGGAAAGAGTAGGTGGGCCTGAGGAAGGAATTAACATGGTGTGAACCTCCTGACAGTGGGGCAGGGGTTGGGGGTGAAGGGGAGACAAGAGAACTGGAAGAGGCTGAAACTTTCTAAAAGCTTAAGAGGAGCTGGGTCTGTACAGGAATTAGAGTGCAGTAGCAGATGCCAAATACACGCAAAGGATCCTGGTTCGCCCCTCTGGACAGGGCCATGTTTACGTGGACCCTCCAATGGTAGTTGTATGACCAATCATGAAAAAACGAGGCTAACCAGAGAAAGTTGGGAGAAAGAATACAAATCACTTAGACTCCACTATACCCTGAACCTCAGTCTCATGGAGTCTTATGGAGTCATCATGCCCGTGGCTTTCAGTCCCAAAGGAAAGCAAACTAATAAGAGTCCAAAATACAGTGGAATAGGATGAATGAGCATTTGGTTGGAATACACATTACACAGGGGCATTAGTAATGCCCCATTATTTCCTAACTTGACTGTATCAATAAAGATCGCTTCAAGTAGATATATGTCATTAATGGACTATACAAAGTTCTCCTTTTCCAGAAGATCCTACTGTAACAGCATCTTGCCCCTCATGAGAAATGGTGACTGTATATGCAAAGAGGCGGGTATCACTTGGATTGGTACTGCCAAGGAGGGTCCACGTGACAGAAAGCTACCTGGAGGAGCAAGCCATCACCCTTAGTTAAAATCTTGGGAAGCAAGAGTGGGAAGTGTCCCTCATGTCACACGACTCAAGCCCTGCAGAGTGAACTCTGACCTAGCTGATGCTCATCATTCTAAAAAAGGCAGCTGTACTCATGAAGATAGAGGATAGAGGAACTTGCTTATAAGAAATATCAATCCTGGACCCGGAAACATTTTTGGTGGAAGAAAAGAAGAAATGTGACAATTGCTATAAACCACATTCTCAGCTAATAGCTGTTAAGTACCTGGTATATCCCAACTCAGAGCTGGTAAGGAAGATCATAATTCTTCTAGTAGAGATTCAAATGAAAGAACAATCATTCATGACACAGGCTATTGGAAATAATCTAGAGCAAAGTGTGGGGCTCAGACCAGCAGCAACGGCACCATCTGGGAGCCAGGGGGCCGTGCAGGAGGCCCCACCCCGGAGCTCCTGAACTGCAATCTGCACTTTAATGAGACCTCCAGGGGATTCGCATGCCCATTAAAGCTCAAGAAGCGCTGACTTACAGAGTATTCCTAAAATTCTTGAACAAAGCGTTCCACTTAGAAAGGATATAAGACATGGGGGTGGTTTCACTAAATGGAACTGGGGACTGAAACTAAACTCTTCCCCACCAGAAACTGTTTCAGAAGATTCAGGATCGGGGCATGATAACATTAAGAAGGCACAGTGGAACCCTAGTTCTTGCTTAGAATCCTACTTCTACTTCTTAGTAGCTGTGTGACCTTTTGAAAGCCAATCTCTTCAGGCTTCTCTTTTCCCATTTGCAGCTGGGAGAGTTACATTAGATTGTCCTCGTGGCTTTAAAGTTTTGAGAATTCAGTGAGATTAATCTGTGTTTCAAATGTAGCTAATGTCTGACACACAGAGAGCTGAATAATTACTATTGCTTTAACAGTCTCTCAAGCATACACATGCACAGTGTAGGCTCAGATACGTGTTCTCTTTCAGTGTGGACACAGCATGGTTCTCTTTAGAATTTGGGATATGAAGCCTGGTAAAGGCCCGCCTTCCCTCCTCTGGCATCTGGGGAGGTATCAGCCCATGGTGGGCGTGAGAGCGAGGCGATGCGGAGCTCTCCAGATCAGGGAGAGCAGGCAAACAACTTCAGCACTTCATCCAGTTTCTGAAATCCACACTCTGTGTCTCGAACTCAAGTATTTCTCATTTCCCCTGAATTGCCCCCAAATATTACAAAGCAGAGTTTTGGTCTGCTCAATCATGTGTTTATACCAGGATAGACACGGCAATTCAACCTTTTCATGGTGAAAACAAAGTTCTTTGATTATCTCCTTATCAATGTCAATACAGAACAACATACCAGCTGCATGTAAATGCCCCTTTGTTGTGAGTGAAGATATATACAGCGTACAAAATCCCATCTCAGTGATGCGAGGACTTGCCCCCTCCCACGTGCCACTCCCAATTAAAAAGAGAAAAAGAAAAAGGTAAGAAAGTCTAGAGATGAGACAGGAAGGAGAGAGAGCAAATGCACTTCTGGAAGAGAAACAGATGCCCCAGGTTTTCTTACCTTCTCGGAGCAGGAGCGCCTGCTCCACCCCGCTTTTTGGAGCGGCCAGGTCAAGGGCACTTTTGCCCTGAGCGTTTCTGCACTTCAGGTTAGCCCCATAGTCAATCAGCAGGTGGATGATTTCCACACTGTTCTGCCGGGCGGCCGCGTGGAGGGGGGTGTCCAGCCATTGGCCATGGTCAATGTTGGCTCCTTAACAAAGCACATGACCACAATTCAACACCACACGTCAATGAAGAGACACAACGAGCCTAAAATGGAGTAGCTGTCGATGAAGACAGCTTAAACACCATGATATATCTGACAAATCTGTGGAAATGTACTGCTGAAGCCTAGAACCTCAACAATACCTATTAAGGCTGTTTAGAAATATTTTGATGAGAAAAGTGAATAAAAATATTTTTAGTCATTTTAAATGCTTTACTTGCTTTCCCATAATGACCTGTGTGACATACAAAATTAAATAGTTGAAGCTTCTTTTACATTCTGTTTGTTCTGTTTTTTGGCAAAGGACAAAGCTAAGTTTACTTAAGTGTTTATATTATTCTGGGCTCAAAAAAAAGTTTTCTGAATTACTGTAGGGAGCATTAAACGATAACAGATAAAAAAGACAAAAAAAAATCTTGGAGATAAAAATTCTTATTTAAAGGTTCTTACTACAATCTCTACCTTTATGTCAGCGGCTAAGTTTGGGGGGACTCTCTAACCAAATAATAGTTCCAAGACCTTTTATCTTACCCTGGATTCAGTTTTTGTATATGCCTTTTATAATTTAAAAAGTTACTAAATAATTTAGCAGGACTGATCCAAAGTAGTCTGTGGTAAAATATCTGTTATTTTTACTATCCAGCGTCTTCCTGGTGACCACACCCAGATTTCCCTCTGGAGAATCATCTCCTGTGATTCTCAGTTCATGTGTTTCCAGTGAAGCCCAACAACTGCATTATGGACTGAAATCTAGTCCTAAGCCAATCCGTGTGTTGCATTCCCTCAGCCACCATGATTGGTTCAGAGATGAACACGTGACTCGAAAAGAGCCAATGAAACACAATTGGTTTTTTTCCCCTGGGATTTATAGGAAAGCGACTCTTGCTGTCTCTTGAGACCACCAAGGAGAACCACACCAGGTAAATGGAGCCAGTATCAAAGGAAGACAAACTAAGAACCAGAGACACTCATTTCTCTCAGTTCCATTTTAAGCATTTAAACATCAAATGCTGTCAGAATTTTGTCCAGCCTGACAAGAACTTTGTCTTTGAAGCCATGGAAAACCTACAGGGTTAATAAATCCTTCTCATGAAAAGATTTCTGGAAGTTACCTAATTCTAGAAGTTTCTTCACACAGTCTAGCCTCTGGTAGGTGCAAGCCACATACAGAGGAGTTCCGAGGTGAGGCACTTCTTGGTCAATGTTGACGTTATTTGCCAGCAGAATCTCCATGCACTCTCTATTACCTGGTGGAACACAAGATGACCTCACTCAAGTAAGGGAAATATTAACTACTCCCAGAATGATAGGATTGCTTCCCTGGAATGGGCTTTGGAAATAACCCAGATTTTTTTTTAAGCAGAAAAAAATGTGGGGCAGGAGGAGGAAATCTTAGAAGTCTCCCAAATGAAACCATTAAAAGGAAGATCATGCCCATGGGTCCCCCACTGAAGTTCTTCCCTGCCACCCTTGCAGTACCTCCTGCCAAACAATGGGCTCCAAGTGGCACAACTGAAATCACTCTCTATAATAAGTCATTAGTCTACAGACAGAGGCTGCCAACACCCAGGGGATAAATGACTCATCCAATTGCTACCCTGAAAAGGCAGTGCTCAAATCCAAGGCCCAGCCCTCCTCTCTCTCCATTACAAATCTCTCCCTCTCTCCTTCACCCATGCATGTAAGACTGGGTGGATGGCCACACCACGCAGTAAAACCTCTGTATTTTGGTTAACCTGGTAGACACCTATGAGAATTAATAAAAAGCCTCAAGTACAGAATATATTGAAATGCACTCGCAAGTTTTGTGGCTAACAAGAACTCTTTTTTTTTTTTAAGGAGGTACTGGGGATTGAACCCAGGACTTCATGCATGCTAAACATACACTGTATCACTGAGCTATACGCCCACCTACCATAAGAACTCTTTGAGGAAGCATTCTCCTTGGAGAGTTTGCCCAGTGAATAGATACACATGATTAATTTGTAGCATATGAATGATTTGTTTGGGAGCAAATGCTTCTGAGGTATTGATGGGAGTTTTATAAAGAGTTTGTTCTTTTTGAAGATTTAAATATTTCCTTAAAAAAAAAAATCTCACCATTGGTGATTAACTTAACCAACCTTTTCTTTATAGATAACATAAAAGTAAGTTTCGTTTCAAGCCTGCTTGATTTATCACAAATTCCGAATTACACATATAATTATGCATGAAAATGTACAACTAAGGATTTTGTGAATTCAATCTGTTTGTCCACATAAGTAAATATTATACCTGGATTATAGCATCAATCTGTCACAGTATTGACTCAGACTAACCTAGCTTGTTCCTAGAGGTTTAAAGCTATAAGAACCCAGAAGTAACATCTAATCGGTACCTAAAATCTGCCTGGTAAATATAGTGTATCTAAAAAAACATTTTGAAGTCATCCTTGTCCCTTTTTTTGCCAGTGAAACTGAGCCTAGCTTGAGTTAAATTTAAGTATTCTCTGGAAGTTTTAAAAAATAAATATATGAAAGTTTAATGATTGGCACTAGTATAATAGTATCTAAAATAATGAATTTACTATTCATCTTTCCACTCTGTGGACGTTGCTCCTTAACATGTTTTTAATACAGAAAAAAATTTGTAGAAATGCATGAATTCACATGTTTATGATAAGTATATATTATATATATATATAATAGGTACATAGATACCAAATACTCCATATATAACCATCCATGCACTGCAGAATTACTTAAGTAATTCAAATTATTCCCAGTATTTATCCATTTTTAAACATTTGGATGGAAAGACAAATAAAAGATTCATTTTTGCTTCAAATCAGTATTTATTTAAAAATTTTAAACACTTACATCATTTCCAAAGTAGACTATTTTCCTACAACTTAAAGGACTTACTTGAAGTTTGGGAAATGACCAACATCAATTATTAAAATCAACAAATTATTTGTTTTTTAAAAAAAATTTGGGGGGGGGGAGGTAATTAGGTTTTTATTTGTTTTTAGTGGAGGTACTGAGGATTAAACCAGGGACCTTGTGCGTGCTAGGCACACACTCTACTACTGAGGTATACCCTCCCCACCCAACAAATGTTTATTAAATATGTACAGGACATCAAAACCATATATATGTTGAGATTTGGGTCTTTTGTATCATTTAAAGTAATCCACTGCAAAAAAACAAAATTACCAAGTGACACGTTTCATAACCTGGGGCAAATTTTTCACTACTGCCTTTTGAAATAAAGACTTTAATCCCCATCAAACCAGCAGAGATCACTGTTCCACAGAGTTCTAACGTCTCCATTGTATTTCTGATCTCAGTATAAGAGAATTAGTCTACCCGTGGGTAGCACAGAAATGTAACATTTTAGGTGTGACCTATGACGCATTCCATTGGCCTTTCAATGGCTCTTCTTGTTCATGCCTGTGCATATAGTTTTAAAAGTCATTAGTTTTACTCTTTCCCGTCATTTAATTTATTTTTTTTTAATTCTTTTTTTTCTTTCCCGTCATTTTAAAAGGAACCGACAACACAGAAGTCTGGAGTCAACTTCAAGATTTCCAATGCCCCGCTTTTTAAAGTTGCAACTTTTTTTTCAATAACTAATGACCTTGATGGCAATCAGCTCATCTAGAGTATATTGCAGTTACGTTTAATCTTCCATTAGAGATACTATCAGCCTTGGCTTTCAGAAACTTTCATAGTTTATTTTATATTAATGGTTGATATTTTATGGGCTTTGGGGCAGGAGCCATTCTTTTCTAGGAAGGACAGAGACATAAACACACTGCAGCTTGTGCACATTACCCCTGCAGCCTTGACTCCACCAGCTGCCTCCAAAACACCAGCAAAGAGTTGCAAGCAAGACCTGCTGAGAGACTGACCCCAGGAAACGGGTCGTTGGAGACAGAGAGCCAACCCCAGGTTATAAGAAGAGCTGTTTCATGCCCCAGTGGTATTTCCTGAAGACTTAGGCATATGGAAGCTCCCGCTGTGGGACGGCTAAGCCACACACAGTTTACTGGTGAGGAAGATCTGGGAGACCCTTGCATGGTAAAAACTGGATCATTGCTTCGTGCACACTGGAGTGAGCCCACCAGTGTTTTGTGTGCCCTGTGGTGGCTCATTTACCTCTCTTCACTGCCTCGTGGATGGGGGACGCCAGGTGCACCTCGAGCTGGGCCTTGGCTCCAAACTCCAGCAGCACGCTGACGCACGCCGCACTGCCACTGCAGCAAGCGTTGAAGAGGGGTGTGGCTCCGTGAACGGTCACTCCATTGACCTAATGATGGGCAAAGAGAGAACCAGAGGATCTGCTGTTTCTTTATCACCATCTCCAGGTGTGTATTCCTATATATCAGCCTGGAGAAACCTCCCGTGCAGGTAAATGAGTGAGGCAACTCTAACATCATGACACTCGGATGTTTTTAGGTACCGGTAGCCTCTCAACTCTCACCTATAAATAATATCACAAGTGGGCCAAAATGGGGCAGTTTTTAAAATGTATTCATGGGTATACTAGAGCTTCTTAAGAGCCTCCTGACTGTTGAGGAGTAGTCCTATATTGTGGTTTAGAACACGGCCTCTGGAACAATTAGCTTAGGTTCAAATCTCCGCTCTCTCCCTGATGTACTCAGAAAGCTTGGTTGGGATACTAACTTTCTGTGCCTGGGTTTCCTGATCTGTAAAATGAGGATCATAAATAATCTCCCTCATGTGGTTACCGGGTGGATCAGGTGAGTTACTACATGCTAGACGCCTAGAACATTGCCTGGTGCCCAGTAAGTAGTCAAAAAATTCTCTCCATTTTCAATTAATACGGAGCCGACTCCCTCTCCCAATCATGATCAAACATGGCAGGAACCAAAACTGGAGAAACCATCTAGCTTAATGTCCCAAACTCTCCACTTGTTAAAAAATCTCCTCAGCAATTCCCCATAGTTCTTTCTTGCCACAAATGTCCTTTCTGGTCTACTATAATCCACACAAGTTGCATATGCCTGCAGGGACTCCTAGAGAGATCATGACCAAGCAAAACGCACAAAGAAAATAGCCATCAACCTGGTGTCTCCAACCAACCTCAGTGCCTTCCAGGGATGCGGGAGGCATGTGAGAACCAGCACAGCTGGGAGGCATCTTTGAGTATTAGCAATAGACTGGGAAGACCATCAGGGAACCAAGGCACAGTGGGGAGGCGCTGGTAGGACTGAAAAGTGGGACAAGGAGAGTCTGATGTCGAACCATTTTTGCCTCAACAACTAAGGACACCTGCTTGTGATAATCAGGATCCTAAACCCAAAAGACCTTTCTCTGCAGTGCCAGGAGGGTCCCCATTCAATTGGAAAGTTAAAGCTGAGATGCTAAGATGCAGAGACAGACAAGGACGGGACAAATGTGTGTAAATTCATACACTCTAGGGATTTCTAACCTATTTACATTTTTACTGAAAAATATTTGGCAGAACTGGTCTGGTTTGCTTTAACTAAGTATCATTCTCATCCTCAGTCCTGGACATCTTCTAATTTAATTTCCTGTAAGTTTCTCTCTCGGCTCAGGTCAACCAACATTTATTGAGCACCTATTAGTCGCCAGTGTTTTGGAAACAAAGGTGAGTAAGACCATGACCTCTCCTTGAATACACTGAATTCTTTTAGGGAAGACAAATACAAAAAGAGAGAGCACAGACTTGAAAAGTATTTAGGAAGTAAAATCAGGGGATATTGTAATTAATTAGATGGGGAGATGGAAGAAAAAGGATGATTCGAGGTTTGGGGCTGGGGAAACCAGTAATATGTTTCACCGGGTCTCCGAAGCTGGCCATCCAAGAGGAGGAGCCGGTCCCAGAGGGAAGAACACGATAAGCAGTTTCAGATGCACTGAGCTCAAGGTACCCATGGGACGGCCAGTCTTGAGGAATTGACTACTGATTGATCACCTTTCTCCTACTCCTCTTCTCATTCTGATTTGAATGTTAAGTAACATAATATTTATTGACTGTTCCCTCATAAGATTGCCAGAGACAAGGGACTATGTCTTACTCTCTTTTTTGTCCCCCACAGCACCTCCCAGAGGTTCCTCTACGACTCAATGTTGTTCGCTATTTCCCAACAACTTGAAGGGAAATGGTCCCCACCCAGCCTTGCCCTCATTACATGAGAGTTGATTAAGTGGTAATTTAAAGAAACACAACCTAATGAAGACACATGACCGCAAGGCACCAGAGAAAATCGCTTTGCCCACGGAAGACTTTTATATTCAGTTCTACACATAGAAACCCAACTCCACATAAAATGCAAAGAAAATCTTCGTTAAGCACTTAAAAGCATTACAGCTTACAAGACAAAGAATGCAAGGACTGAGTTTAAAAAAATGAAATGAACAAAACAATATTTGGCAACTAAATAAAGGTCATTGAGATTTTCAAAAGTACTAATTTCAGAATTCTAGTCTGCTATCTGTATTACATATAGCTCCTGGGTCACTCCTTGAAAACAAGGAGAGAATTTAAAAATAAGATAAAGTTAATTTTGTAGTGTTTTTCCCATGTATTATTTATTAAAAGTTCGTTTTGTTTGATAAGTTTGTTCGATAAAAATCGTTATGGGTGTAGGGTGTTGAATTAAGAATGGTTTTTGATTGCTGTTAAAATGTGAGCTTTTTAATGTTTTACCATGAATTTTCCAAGACCAGTTTTCAAATTACGTTAGCCCAAGTTGGTTTTTCTCAAGTCCGCATCACAATTTTGCACGAGTTCTATGAATTACCTTGTCTGAACGTTCGCACACGGGCACAGAGGCTGCAGGGAGGTGTAACCAGCAGGGCTTCCCAGCCATACAGGAATATGGACACGGATGGGGCCAGGCCTGCGCACCCCACCGCGGGTAAGCGTCCGGAAGGTGATGCGTCTTTAGATGTTAGCGGTTGCACCTGGGCAGCCAGGCCCGAGAGCGGGGAGGGTACTCACGTGTGCTCCGTTCTCCAATAAGGCTTTAGCGCAGGCGACGTGACCTCCAAGGCACGCCTCGTGGAGAGAAGAGACGCGGTTAATTGTTACCAGGTTCACATTGACGCCCTACAATTTGGAGAGAAATGGATTAAAGGTTGCATTAGCGATAGAAAGGAAGCAGGATCGTGGGACATGTTTCTGAGTGTTCAGGGCCTGCAGGTACCGTCCAGAGAGGAGCAGAGGCCATGACCAGGGGAGTCCAAACATGGCTGGGAGCCTTGGATTAATTTATTTATTCAACAAAAGCTTGCTCAGCCTTCTGGGCCAGGCAATCTGCTAGCACCTGGGTCTTCAAAGCTTATGACGGGTCTCTCTCCTCTAACTGCCTAGTGGGGAGACAGACATGGCTGCGGGAGTTTGCAGGGGTGGGGACCCAGCAAGAATATTGCTACGCTGGAAGCATATTCATATTTTAATTGGGAGCATGGGGGCTCCTTACGTCTGGCTCGGGGGTAAGAAAAAACAGAGCAAATAAGGTAGTATTCAGCTCAGGCTTGAAGCATAAAAAATTTCAAGCTAGGAAGGCAAAAAGAAAAAAAGAAAAAGAGCATCCATTAGCCGGGAACAGGATATGCAAATACAGGACACAAAGGAGACCGTGGCAGTGTAACAGGGAAGGACAAATCTGACTCCACATTGGATCTGTTCCTTTAGCGCTCACCCTGTGCTCTGTTTCCGGTGCTGAGTCACGCTGGTTCTGCACCTTTTGTAAAAGAATGTTGCCTGGAGCCTGAAATCTACAGGAGAGCCCATTCTCAAGGCTCTGAGCTTTTAAGGTGCAACACTTTTCCATTCATAGAGAGATAAAACGTTATACAACAGAGAATGTGTCTTGTGGGAGGTTTGCAGGACCTTGTGACCTGACCTATGTGGACAGCTGCAAGAACAAAGGATTCCGACACCAAGAAGTTTGCAACAACCAACCACAACCCCCTCGCCTTTTTAGTATAAAAGGAGCCTTAATTCTGACTTGGGGAAGATGGTTTTCCAGAATGTTAGTCCTCCATCTTCTCTGTCTGCTGGCTTTCTGAATAAAGTCATTGTTTCTCACCCCAACACCTCATCTCCCGATTTACTGGCCTGTTGTGCAGCGAGCAGAACAAGTTTGGACTCGGTAACAGCAGGGCCACAGTTGGATAGTTTGTGGATCAGAAAGAGCCCACATGTGATAGAGGTGGAAGAAGAAAGGGGAAGTGGGAGACAGGGGAAGACAAAGGAGGAACTAGGAGATGGGGGCTGATGCAGGGGACAGCTTGAGCCAGACTGTGAAACACCTTGAATTCCAAACAGGGGGTGCAGGTCTTGCAGGGAATGAGGCGCCTTTCATGTCTGTTAGGCTATAGAAGGTCTGGAGCTAATACGTGAGACGTTTTAGGGAAAGCACACTGGTAGCGCCACAGAGGGTTGCTTGGTGACATTGAAGAAAGGAGAGCCATGAAGACGTGGTGGTGAGTTCAGGCACAAGCTGATACGGACCCGAGATGGGTGTGAGCAGCAGGTGACAGAGTCCAGGGTTCAGGAGGTAGAATTGGAATTGGCACAGGTGACTTCCAGGCTCAAGACTAGAAAGTGAAGTAGATGGTGCTCCCAGGATTTCCGTGCTGTAGGAGCAGTGATGCTGACCGCCACGCCTCCACTGCGTGGCGAGGTCTTGGCAGTACCAGGGTCTGGAGCCAGGGGCTTCTCCTAACACTCATCTCCGTACCCAGATCTCCGCCCGGTCCTACACACTTGCCCTCTCCACACTGTCATGCTCCACTTGGGAGTCCCCGTGCTAGATGACAGACTCAGCCTAGCTGCCGGCCAGCTCTGACTTCCTGCTCTGATTCGAACAACTTGGCCTTTACCATCTCCCACCATGATGACTTTCTATCTGTGAAAGGGTTTAGGTTTCTGCCAGTCCCCAGCTGAATTCTGCTTTTGATTCCCTGCCTCGCAAGTGATCTGCTAAAACCTTCCAAAATCTAGTGCATGACCCTGAACCCCAAACCCCAACCTAGGTCCCTGTGATCCCCTACCAGACCTCCGTGGTACTGGCTCTTTCCCTGCTGTCAGCCCCGTCATCTTAGGGCCTGGCTATGCCTCCTTGGTCCTGTCCATTTTTATGTCCTGAATGTGACATCATTACTCCAGAGCTGTGCTATATATTTACAACTGGATATCTAATATAAGAAGGTTTCTTTCCTTTTTCCCATGTATAATTTCAAGAAAAAAATAAGAAAAAATTTAAAATAGTCCACAAGATGGCAGCAGTGCACTAAGGAGAAACTGGCGCAAACTCACAGAATCCCTGGAATTGTACAAATGCAATGCTGGACAGACCCGAAGGATCATCTAGAGTGAATCACCTTCATTGCGCGTGAGAAAATGGAGGAGCAGAAAGTTCAAACTATTAATAAGATTTGAGGTTCCCCAGCTGTCAGTGACAGCCAGTGTGATCAGCAGGAGCTCCGGATCCTCGGTTTAATGTTCTGCTCACAGCACACCACACTATCTCCATGTAAGAGAGGAGAACACAAAGTAGAATAATCCATTTTTTACTAGTGTGTAAGGGTAAAGAAGTGGGGATGTACTAAAAGGTTGAAGAATTCTCCATGAAGAATGAGCTTTACTTAGTGAAGCACAGTATAGAAACCAACATGCTTATGAAGTACAGTTAAAAAGAGATGCTGGGGGCAGGTATAGCTCAGTGGTGGAGCGTATGCTTAGCATGTGTGAGGTCCTGGGTTCAATCCCCTGTATCTCCATTAAGAAAAAAAAAGTGCCAAAAGCAATACGATATCCTGGACTGGATTCTGGAAGAGAAAAAGGACTCCAGTGAGAAGACTGATGTCAACCCAAAAGTCCGGGGTTTCCTTAATATGATTGTACTGATGTTAATTTCCTATTTTTGACTAAAGTACCACGGATATGTAAGATATAAACACTCGGGGAAGTTGGGTGAAGGGTATACTGGAACTCACTGTACTGTCTTTGTAACTCTCCTTTAAAATGGTTCTAAAATTAAGCTTATTAAAAATACTAATAAAAGTATTGAGCTGAGGGGAGCCAAGACAGAGGAGGTGAACGCAAGACTTTTCACTGTGTACCTTTTTATTTCATTTTAACTTTTAAACTATGTGACTATGTCACCTATTAAAAATAAAACAAATAACATGTTAAGTGCTCAAAGACAGAAACAGAGTCATCGATACAATGAACAAACAGGTAGCTGCCAGAGCAGAGGAGGTCAGGGGAGGAGAGAAATGGGTGAAGGAGATAAAGAGATACAAATTTTTGGTTACAAAATATGTGAGTCACAGGTATGAAATGTATAGTGTGGGGAATATAGTCAGTAATTATGTCATATCTTTGTATGGTGACAGATTGAAACTACACTTATCGTGGTGATTATTTTGAAATGTATAGAAATATTGAATCAGTGTGTTATATAACAAGAACTAACAGGTGTTGTGGGTCTTATACTTCAAAAACAAACAATCTCATAGAAAAAGAGATCTGATTTGTGATTAGCAGAGGTAAGGGGTGGGAGGACAAGGAATGGATGAAGGCAGTCAAAAGGTACCACCTTCCAGTTCTAAGATAAATAAGCACTAGAGATGTAATTTAAAGCATGTTAAAGGTAATTAACACTGCTCTATGTTGTACATGAAAGTTGTTAAGAGAGTAAATCCTAAGAGTTCTCATCACAAGGAAAAACATTTTTTCGATTTCTTTAATGTTATACCTATAAGAGATGATGGATGTTCACTTACTGTGATAATCACTCATGATGTATGTAAGTCAAATCATTATGCTGTACACCCACCCTAAACTTATACAGTGCTCTGTGTCAACTATATCTCAAGAAAACTAGAAGGAAAAAAATCAAACCAAATAAAATTTTAAGCGCTTAAAAATAAATGAGCAAGTGGTAAAATCAAGTGCAAAGTCCACCTGATTACTAATAGCAGTACTGTTTTCCTTTTGCCTCTACTTTCTTAAGAAGTGACACAACTCCTAGGAGTTCGAGATTTGCAGATACTGACTCACATGTATAAAATAGATAAACAAGTTTAGACTGTGTAGCACAGGGAACTGTATTTGATACCTTGTAGTAGCTTATGGTGAAAAAGAATATGAAAATGAATATATGTATGTTCATGTGTGACTGAAGCATTGTGCTGGACACCAGAAATTGACACAACATTGTAAACTGACTATACCTTAATTTTAAAAAATTTAAAAAAAAGAAGTAACACAACTTATAAAGGAGAAAGAAGAAAAAAAGGCACACACACCCAGAGAAAAGGAGCAGTGTACCCAGCTGTTTAAATTCAAAATGAGGAAGCCAGGTTTGGTGGCAGCTAGGATGTGGAAAAGAGATCTAATGACTTCCCTTCTCTGTACACACGTAGACTCTAAAATAAAGTAAACGGACTGTGTACACTTTCACTCATTCCACAAATATTTACTAGGCCTCTATTCATTATTCAAGATACTAGGGATACAGTCATAAGTAAAAATAAATTAGTCTTAAGAACGAAGATTTTAACAAATCTTCCCAAAGGAGTAAGATGTACCCATTTCTCAACCTAGTTTAATGTTTGCTCTTGAAATACTGTATCATCAGAGTAGATGGCTCCCAGCGATCAAGGTGGCTCCTGATTCTTGGTATTGGCTCACTTGTGTAATCCCCTCCCCTTGGGTGGGGGCTAGATTTATTGACTGGCATCTAATGAGTAGAACATGGCAGAAGTGACGGGATATCTCTTTGGAGAGTAGGTTATATACTGAGACTTCCTTCTTAGGCACTCTGTCATGCCCTCCATGGAGGAAGCCAGCTACACAACCCTATGGAGAGGCCCATGCATCAAGGCATTGAAGCTGGCCAACAATCTCATGAGTGAGGTTGGAAGCAGATCATTCCCCCATCAAGCTGTGAGATGCCTATAGCCCCCACTGATCCTTTGTAGCCTGTACCTGCAAGAGTACAGGAGCCAGAGTGGAGCCAGTGGAGCCAGAACCACCCAGCTGAGCTGCTCCTTGACTCACAGACACTGTGAGAACCTACGTGTTTACTGTTTTCAGCCACTGTGTTTCAAGGTAAATTGTTACAGAGCGATAGCTGACTAATGCAACTTTAGGGCTGCTGAAGGAACACTGGGAGAGTATAAGGCGAGTTAGTACAACAGAAGTTTGAGGGCATCCCCCATCAGCCTCTCAGGGAAGTTTTTTATGAAGCAAAGGAAGACTCAGAAGGGGAAGGATGGAACTGGGCAGAAAACCAGCCAGCTCCCTAAGAAAGGCAGGGCAGGAGGAGCAAATGGTGAGTTGTAAGAGGACACGTACACCTGGAACAGCAGTGCTGGGGCCCAGATGGGGCCAGGAAGACTTCTGCTCCAGTTACAGCTAAGAAAGAATGATGCTTGGTTACAGCATAAGCCCAAAGGATCACATCTTTAGTTTACTTACCTGTGCAATTAGAGTTTTAAGGGCCAGCAGGCGCCCCTGAGCCGCAGCTTCATGGAGTGGGGACCGATCAGCCCAGCAATCTGAAACACAAATCAAACACAGAGTCAAGGTCTGGAGTCTTCTTATTCCAGCTTGGTCATGTGCCCACGCACGGTAACAGGAGGTGTGGGGGAAGAGGAGGGAGGCTTGCGTCACTCATGAGGTTCTCTGGTTGGCCACTTCGCAGGGTGACAAGCCTCTGAGGGTACAGTCCGCGGGTTTGGTGGTGTGTGTGCACAGGGAGCACAGACAATCTCTCTGGGCGGGGGGGGGGGGACAGTTTTAATAAGCAATATATTTCATGCAAATAAATAGTGCCCAGTGATGGCATCCAATACCTTCGAGGAAGCAAAATAAAGGGAAAAGCTGGTCAATGAACTCCCCCACTTTCTTCTTTCCCTTGCCTCTCCCCCTCCCCCCACCCTAAAACTCAACATCCTATACACCAGGAAGGAGACCCCAAGGGACCAGGGGGAATGGTTTGGTTCGAAATTCCCTAGGTAATTGTCTCTGTTTCATTTGGGTAAGGAAGACTATGTTTCATGATGCAGAATATTGTTTCCCAGATGACATGATCTGCCTAACAGTTTTTGTGATGGCAGTTGAATGACATCTAAGTTGAGTGACAGCTAAGCACGGGGCCAGTGGAGCCACACTGCCTGGGTTCAAGTCCTGCCTCCACCAGTTACTCTGTCAAAATGGGCAAGTTACTAAAATTATTCAAACCTCACCTTTCTGATCTGTAAAGTGGGGGTATAGCAATCTAGTATTTAGCAGCTTCTTTGGTCTCTAATGAGGCCAATAAAGTCCATCCATGATGTTAGTTGCTCAAGAAAATGTATGATTGATAAGTACACGTGGGGGAGTAGCGCTCTAAGGGAACAGCCTCAGAACTGCCTCTCAAATGTATTTTTCTTGTAACTGCTTGTCAGTAAACAAGACTAACCAGCTAGCTTAAAGGTGCATTGGAGAAGTAACCTTCTATTAAACTTGCCAAAGGGCGATCATTCATTTTGGAAAACAATCTACACTGGCTTGTAGAATGTGGGCATTTTTCAAATTATAACTGTGCTCTTCATACATTGACTAGCATGGAATACAGTTTGGATTCCACACAAAGGGCCCGTATTATCACCCTTTTCTAGGTGATCCTGATCGTGCTAAGAATTCAGGCTTTCCCATACCTGCGACCTTGGCAAAAGCAATCCCATCAAAGAGGAAATCATGTGAACTTGAAATAGCTCGTCCTCAAGGAGAGAGTGAACTTTTCCAATGGATGAGAATCAGGGTTATCAACAGGCTTATTTCCATAAGCCCTCTTCTTACACTGAAACTCAATTTTTATCTTCTCTAGCCC
Source organism: Camelus ferus (assembly GCF_009834535.1). Classification (NCBI taxonomy): domain Eukaryota; kingdom Metazoa; phylum Chordata; class Mammalia; order Artiodactyla; family Camelidae; genus Camelus; species Camelus ferus. The sequence continues at coordinate 17,891,920 of NC_045732.1, forward strand.
TTTGGGTTATGAAAAGGGAGAGAGCTAGAATGAGCTCTACAGGGTTGGATTGAAATTGGAGCAATGGGTATGAAAATGTGATTTTCAATATATGTGTGGATAAGGAGATATAGTGCCTATATAAATATCTATGGGCTGAAGGTGGAATCTGATGACTCATCTGGTTCTCTCTCTCTCTCTCTCTCTCTCTCTCTCTCTCTCTCTATATATATATATATATATATATATGTTTATATCTATAGATATATTGATATATCTAGACAGAGAGATAGAATAGCACTATGCACTGAGAAAACCTAAGCCAGGACTCCTTGGAGAAATGGCTGATTCCAAGTCTAGGCTGGGAAAAATATAGGATGGGCGTCAAACATCTTGCCAGAGAGTAACGCAGTGCTCAATGAATGATGGGAAATGTCAAAAAGTACAGAACCTGGCTGGAAGGGGCTTCCACTATCCAAATATGGGACAATTTGAGCATCAAAATAAATAATGATTATACCCTAGCAAATAAAATAGGAATCTGTAAGGCCTCACTGAAATGAATAAATAAATAGGGAGAAAAGAAAGGGATTCCTCATAGTAGAACACCAACTTAGACGTAGGAGAAATCACAGAATCTGCCCCAAATGATCTCCCCACAAGATAATTACACCATTATAAAGGGAACAAGGGTCATTTAACAGAGGAGCAAAATTGTAGGCACCACCTTACCCAGGGGATCAAAGTGAACATCAGAAGTCACTGGAGCAGATGGGCACAGAGTGCCATCTGATGGAACGCGCGACAAGCAATATCAGGTACTATTGGAGGGCGCACAGTGGAAAGAACAGAGCATCGCTTGCAAGCTTCCTGCTCAAAATGCATAGCCTGAAACTAATCATGAGGACACTGAAAACCAACTCAGACTGAGGGACATTCTCAAAAACAATTGTCCCGTAACCAATTCCAGGAAGGACTGAGGAACAGATTGAAGGAGTCTGATGAGGCACAAAGTCAGAAGGCAGCGTGTGCACCTGGAATGAACCTTTTTGTTATCAAGGATATTCACTGGCCAGTTGGGTAACCATGAATGGAGTCTCTGGGCGAAGAGAAGTGGGAATTCTTTTTACCACTCTTTTTACTTCCTGTCATTTTGAAATTAGTTCCAAATTAAAAGTATCTATATTAATCAAATCACTGATGCATCCATACTCCTCACATGTAGAATGTTTTTTATAATAAGAACAGACAAAACTTTTAACACGAAAAGATATTGTGTATTGTATGTCCAGTTGTCCCTGAGTCGGTTAAAAGTTGATGAGTGGAGTATTTTTAATCTCTTTGGACACTTAGCATTTGCATAAGCTAGGAATAATGAGATAATGTATGCATATAATCCTCATTAGTCAGCCTGGGCTTTCTTTGACTACATTTCCATCTCATTCAATACTAAGTGTGCATCAGACGTTGTCCTCTTGCCTCATGGCTCCCGGGAATGGACACAAGCAGCGGGGTTGCAAGGATGGTCTCTAGCCGCGGATGGCAACTCAGCACCCAGACCAATGCAAGAAACGAACCCACAGCTGTGGCTTTGTTATTCCTCTGTTCTAACAATAGCCTGTCAAACCAAGTCACCAGAAGGTACTCTAAGTACTTGCTTCCAAAATAAAACCTGGATTTAAGTGGCAACTTGCTCCGATTCACTTAGAATATCAACACGAAATGGCTTTATTATTTTTAAAACTTTCCTCCTCGGGGGCTGCGGTGTCCCCTCTCCTGCTGGGAGGCAGGAACCTTAACCACAATTTCCTCCTAATAGTAACTTTCTGTTACTCATCAGCCCCCTAAGACCCACTCCGTCCACCCAGCCTGGATAGATCTCACAACCCTAACGCTGAGCGCAGGAAGCTGGACGCAAAAGAGGATGTGCGGTGGGATTCCGTCTACGTAAAGTACAGGAGGGGCCAAACTCACCTTGGGCGTTAGGAGTCAACAGTACCACGAGTTGGGGCAGGGGCTGACTGGAGGTGGGCATGGTGGGGGCCATGCTGGTCATAAGCAGTGTCTTGCTCCTGGGAGCTGGTACCTGACTGTGTTCGTTTCATGAAAATCCAGCCAGCTGCTTGCTTGGGGTGTGGGCACTTATCTGTATTTATATCCTACTTCAGTAAAGAGATTTCAAAACGACCAGTCCACTGGACAGTCCGCTTTAAAAACCCTCATCTCCGCTCCTCTGCCCACTCCTGGGGCAGGGCAGGGCCCTCTCTCCCGCCCGAGCGGCTGCAGGAGGAACGGCAGCGTGTTCTCACACAGCTCCCCACTTCCTTCTGGAGGTGCCAGCTCCCCTGGTGCCTTAGGGGTGGGGAGAAGCGAGAGGGACGGGGATGGGGGTGGGATGGGGGTGGGGTGGGGGTGGCGCCCCGGCTAATTGGAAGAGGAATCCAGTCCTACCTTAACTGCAGGTCTCCCTCCTGGTCCACCCTTCTCACCGGGGGTCAATCCCAGGTCCCTTTCCTATGCACTGGTACTTGGCCACCTCCCCTAGTGTCCCCCATCAATGCAGCATCCTCTGATGCCCCGCAACTCCCATCCCCGGAGGCTGCGGCAAGCCTGTGGGGTGGGGCCATCTTGCGATCCACGGAGGAAGAGAGAACGGCGGGTGGTCCAGGGTGTCTCCCTCCAGGCCACTGCTTTCCAATTCTCTTTCGCCCTGTTTGAGGAGCAGAGAGGTCAGTTCAGGGAGTCGGCTGCTGAAGTAGACTCCTGACTTGTGAGGGTGAAACGCCAGGCTCCCCTCCTTTCAGGGGCTACTTGTCTCAACTTGCGGTCCTCCTGGACCCTCCATCCCTTGGCTTTCAAGAGAGGAGGGAAGAGTCTTGCTCCCTGAACCCGAACATTCCAAACAACCCTTTGCCCCGAATCAGATCTCACTTCCGGTAAGCGGCAGAAAGAGGAATGAAATCCAAGGTTTTGAGACTTGAGAACGCACCCTGTTTGGGTTTTAAGAACTTCTGGGTTGTCCATTCTGCTTATCTTCATGGGAGATTTACTGGTAAGGGATGCTTTGCTCCACCCACCTCCATCTCTATAAATAACGTGAAATAAATCAATTGGATTGCCTTAAATGTGGAAATCATTTTGGTTTCCCAACTGGAAACAAAGCCACTCTCAAGGAAGTCACCTTTCAGTCACTTTGTATTCCAGCACTTGCTTCAAAGGACCTTGAGTTTTCACCCAAACCCCTTTTCCAGAAACTCTGCCACGGTGGGCTCTTTTGTTTTTGTACTTTTATTCCCAACAGGCAGTCTCTCGCTCTTATCATCCCTGTTTTGCAAATTGGAGCTAATTGTGAGAAATTGAGGATAAAAGTTATTTGGCAGTTAGGGAGTTTTTCCATTCCTTTCAGGAAATATGCATCTAAGCTCTCCAAATAAATGAATGCTGAAGTAGGAATCAATCATTGGCTTCTAAGGCAGTCTATTTTTAGTTATTTGGCAGACTGCCTGTGTCACAGGGCTGCAAGTACATTTTGAAGATAGTTTACTCTACAAATATGTTTACTTGTTCCTGATGAGGTGTATGGAAAATGTTCAAGTCCTTTTTCATTCCCCCCTTTGACTTTTTCTCAGAATGTGATTTATATCTCTAGTTCTCAGGCCCTCTGAATTACAATTTCATGACAACTTCTAAAACCATAGATTTCAATAACAAAGTTGGTTCAGATGGAATACAATTGTCTGACTTCCAAGGAGTCAAGATAAAAATCAATTATTATTTTTGGGTTTCTTTGTAATTTTTACCCTTCCAAATTGACTAACAAGTATTTGAGATGAGTGGTTTGTTATTAAAAAAAAAAACAAACAAAACAGAACTGCCCCACTGGTTATAATCTCCAGGGCCCATGGAACAGTCTTTATTCTTTTTATTCAAGTTCCAAAATCATCTGAAGTAGTATCTCCTCCTGCAGCATTTAACAAAGAAAAGACAGTTCAAAAGGAGTTTTGATTTTGACCCCAAATATGGGTCCTAGCCGAATGAACAATATTTTAAGTAAAACAAAGGTAATTGGAAAAAATGACAATAAATTTCCTGAGATATCTAAAATATTATAATAAAATTGAGTTAAAAAATGCATACTCTCTAAATACCTCCGACATCTTTCTGCAGCATGTTAGAAAGAAGGCTCCTTTGAACCCACTGGGAGCAGGAGACCTGAGCTAAGATGACAGGTGGGGTGGCAGAGCCCTGCTGAGGACTATTTGTCCCAACTTGGGAAAGCCAGCAGGCACCTGTAGAGAACCACTCAGAGGATGGCTGGGCCAAGGCTTGAGGAGACAACCAGCAAAACTGAACAAGGCAAGGGAGAGGACTGGGCAAGAATGGACTGAAGGCAGGAGAAAACTGTTGACGTGGGAAGGATAGAAAAATGGAGTCAGGATGATGAGTCAGGCAGAGGTGCAGCCATCAAAGCAAGGGCAGTCTAGTGCTCACTTCAGCAGCACATATACTAAAATTGGAACGATACAGAGAAGATTAGCATGGCCCCTGTGCACGGATGACAAGCAAATTCATGAAGCATTCCATATTTTTTACTTAGGAATAAATCTGACCAGGAAGTGAGACTTATACAAAACACTGACTAAGGAAATTAAAGAGCACTTAAAGAAATGGAAAGATATCTCATGTTCTTGGATTGGAAGAATTAATATTGCTAAAATGGCCATACTACCCAAAACAATCTACAGATTTAATGCGATCCTTATCAAATTACCCAGAACATTTTTCACAGAACTAGAACAAATAATCCTGAAATTTATATGAAATCACAAAAGACCCAGAATTGCCAAAGCAACACTAAAGAAAAAGAATGAAGCTATAGAAATAATCCTCCCAGACTTCAGACAATACTGCAGAGCTACAGTCAACAAAACAGCACAGTATTGGTACAAAAACAGATATATGGATCAATGGAACAGAATACAGAGTCCAGAAATAAACCCACAAACTTTTGGTCAATTAATCTTTGACAAAGGAGCAAGAACATACAACGGAGTAAAGACAGTCTCTTCAGCAAATGGTGTTGGGAAAAGTGGACAGCTGCATGTAAATCAATGAAGTTAGAACACTCCCTCACACTATACACAAAAATAAACTCAAAATGGCTTAAAGACTTAAACATAAGACACTATAAACCTCTTAGAAGAAAACATAGGGAAAACATTATTGGACATAAATCTCAGCAACGTTCTCCTAAGGCAGTCTACCCAGGCAATAGAAATAAAAGCAAAAATAAACAAATGGGACCTACTTAAGCTTATGAGCTTTTGCATAGCAAAGGAAGCCATAAGCAAAACAAAAAACAACCTACAGAATGGGAGAAAATATTTGCAAAAGATGAGACTGACAAGGGCTTAATTTCCAGAATATATAAACAGTGCATACAGCTTAGTAAGAAAAAAACAAACAACCCAATCCAAAAATGGGCAGAAGACCTAAACAACCAATTCTCCAATGAAGACATACAAATGGCTAATAGGCACATCAAAAGATGCTCAGTATCACTAATTATCAGAGAAATGCAAATTAAAACTACTATGAGGTATCACCTCATACCAGTCAGAATGGCCATCATTCAAAAGTTCATGAATGATAAATGCTGGGGAGGGTGTGGAGAAAAGGGAACCCTCCAATACAGCTGGTGGGAAAGTAGTTTGATATAGCCATTATAGAAAACAGTATGGAGATTCCTCAAAAAACTAAAAATAGACTTACCATATGATCCAGCAATTCCACTCCTGGGCATATATCCAGAGGGAACCTTAATTCAAAAGATACATGCACCCCAATGTTCATAGCAGCACTATTTACAATAGCCAAGATATGGAAACAACCTAAATGTCCATAAACAGATGACTGGACAAAGAAGCTGTGGTATATTTATACAATGGAATACTACTCATCCATAAAAAAGAATAAAATAATGCCATTTGCAGCAACATGGATAGACCTGGAGATTGTCATTTTAAGTGAAGTAAGCCAGAAAGAGAAAGAAAAATACCGAATGAACTTATTTACAAAACAAAAAGAGACTCACAGACACAGAAAGCAAACTTATGGTTACCAGTGGGGGAAGGGGGTAAGAAGGGATAAATTAGGAGTTTGAGATTTGCAGGTACCAGCTAATATATATAAAATAGATAAACAACAAGTTTATACTGTATAGCACAGGGAACTATATTCAATATCCAGTAGTAAGCATAGTGAAAAAGAACATGAAAATGGATATATGTATCTTCATGTATGACTTGAAGCATTATGCTGTATACCAGAAATTGACACAACATTGTAAACTGCCTATATGTCAATAAAATATATATATGTGTATATATATACATACACACACACAAATCAAGGGCAGTCTAGGGGGGAGGGTCTAACTCAGTGGTAGAGCACATGCTTGGCATGCATGAGGTCCTGGGTTCAATTGCTAGTACCTCCATTAAAATATATATTTTTTAAAAAATCAAGGGTAGTCCTTTGAATTCAAAAAAACAAGGACAACGGATTTTAGGCATAACACTTAGAACTAATTCTTTTAAAGGGCACAGAAGTTCCACAATCTCTTATCTGCACTTGTAAAATCCCTCCAAATTCCAAAAACCAAGTTTTTCCCCAAGTTTGATGCCAAGCTCCTTCGGCAGCAAAACATGGTCAGAACTCAGGTGAAGCAATTTATTATTTTTAATTTGAATTTTCACTTAGTGTGAATATTTGTATTTTCACTCGAGAACTATCAAAACTTTTTATTATGGGAGACAGCGCCAGGCCCTCCTGGGAGTGTTGTGTGATATACAGTGTACACACTGTGTAATCTTCCGAGTATCCCCCAAACTCCTGAATCCTGAAACATGTCTGGCCCAAGGGTTGGGAATAACAGATTACCAACCTGTAGCTACACTTTATTTTTACCGAGTTTGATGAACAAGTCACTGTACTAAATATAGCTTCAATTCTGGCCAAATTAGCAAAGGTTGAAAAGTCATACACCATCTCTCAGGAGGGAGATCGTGCCTGCAGAAATATCTACGGGCTGAAGGTGGGAGCCGGTTACCCACGTGGATATAAAAATACCAAGGGCCAAGACAACATTTCAAACTGAAAATATATATATATACAGCATAGTGATTCAGATATATATATATATATATATATAGATATATATATATATATATATATATACACACACACACACACACACATTCCTTTTCATATTTTTTCATTGTAGGTTATTACAAGCTATTGAACATAGTTCTCTGTGTTATACAGTAGGACCTTGTTGTTTATCTGTTTTATATATAGTAGTTAGTATCTGCAAATCCCAAACTCCCAATTTATTTCCCTGCCTTTCCCTGCCAGGAACCATAAGTTTAGTTTCTATGTCTGTGAGTCTGTTTCTGTTTTGCAAATAAGTTCATTTATGTCATTTTTTTAGATTCCACATATAAGTGATAACATTGTAAATCGACTATATGTCAATTTAAAAAATAAAATAAAACCATAAATATATATAATTGACAAATTACACAAGCAGCCTGAAAAAAACCAGTAACAGCCCACCAACCATAGCTTAACTCAATTCTGTGAGTTATTTACAAATGTAATAGTTTAAACCACAAAGAAAATATTGAATGATGCACTCCAGAATATGAAAAAAACTTTCCAGCCAGAAAAATGATATTTAATGAAGGACGTGATATTAAGTACAGCTTCCAAAAGAAAAGTGCCAGGACCTAGGACAGGCTAAACTCAGCCCTGGCTGAGCTTTTTACTGCCTCTCCTTGTTTTTGACAGCGCTGACGACAGTTTACAGGGACATAATATGCTACTGGAATCAAGAAAGGTAACCTTGGGCTGAGACTTCTGTAACTCAGTTAGCTGACTTACTGATTAAATGTCACATACTTTTCCAACAAGTATTTGTCTGACCAGCGAGCAGCAAAGGTGATTCCTGGTTTGAGTTGAACACTTGCACAAAATTTTGTTGATGTTTTTAATTTTATTTAAAAAATTAATTTTAATTGAAGTATAGTCAGTTTACAATGTCAATTTCTGGTGTATAGCATAATGCTTCAGTCATACATATACTCATTTTCATATTCTTTTTCATTATAGGTTACTGCAAGATATTGAATATAGTTCCCTGTACTATACAAAAGAAACTTATTTATTTTGTATATAGTAGTTACCATCTGTAAATTTTGGTCTTTAATACATGTAGCTTTAAATATATAGAGTACCTGACTGTAAACAGCATCAAAAGAGAAAAAAGCTGTTAAAATCATGTAAAAATCACTGTTTCTGGCGTGTTACTGCCAACATTACTATAGAAAGCCTTATTTACCACCTCTGGATATACTATTACCTATGTGTGTGCACGTGAGAGTGAGTGGTGTGTATATGTATACGCACCCACCCATCCACACACACATATACATGTATATAGGAAGGAAATTAAACTGAGAAATTAACAGGCACTATTCTCCCCACTGCCTCTTGCTAGTGATCATCAAAAAATACGTTTTTGACTTTCTAACACCATGCCACTTGCAAATTAAATGACTATTATCCTAGGCGCTTGAACAAGTAAAGATATTTGAGCTAAAGAATGAGTGAGCCCTATTTAAGAGATTTGTATTATGGCTCCAGGTTTTGACTACTATAAAACTTCCTTCAGAGAATACTTGCTCCATTAAGGACCACAAAGGCAGAAATAATGCCCACGAACCCTAGGTGAAAACATTTTTAACATCTTCTTGCTGATACTGACTTTATCGGCCTTTACCTAATTTAAACCATGAAGAGGTAGCTATGAGACCATCAAAACTGTTACTGAAACTTTGAGAAAGCCCTCGCCCAGATTTACAGATTAAATTAGAAAATAGCTTTTCAGATTATGCTTAACTTGAAATGAAAGTTACTTTTACTTTTGTAAAACCAAGTCTAAGCAACATACCTCCCTGAAATGTGTGACAAATATAATCCCCAAAAGAAATCTCTTTCCACACTCCGGGCCTTCTGCCACTTCCTGAAACTTGGAGATTCTTCTCATTTTCCCCCGTTAATTGAAGCATTCTGCTGTTTTGTCTTTGGAGGGCTTAGTTCTTGGGATAAGACTGCTGTTGTCTAGTGTCTTTAAAGTTGTCTAGTGTATTGGAATCACACAACATATGTCTATTTTGAAAGAGAATCCGGGATGCAAGGCGAAATGGATACTAGATAAAGAATGAGGTAATCCTGGAACCTCTACGAACACTAAAAATACATAGGGAAATTCGGAACTCTATTTACGAACAAATACTCCTCTCTCAAGTGGCAGTCCCCAATAATGACGATATTGGATTCATTTATTTTTGTATCATCTCCCTACAATTAAGGTGAATCATTTTTGGAAAGAAATGGAGACTAAATTCTACAAAGCAGAGACTTTAAAATGTTTTACCCAAAGGTTGGCATTTCATATTATAATAACCTTCGTTTGCAGTGCTTTACCTAATGCTGCATATAAATGGATTCAGTGGAGGGTTTTTTTCCTGACAGTGACAAGTGGCTAAGCAATTTGAATTGCAAATGACAGCACAGAAATACATATAGAGCATATATATTGCTGCTTTAAGTCAAATGTATTGGTCATTCCATTTCCTGGGGAAGCAGTTTTGTTAGAATGCATTGTTAACATTTCATTAAAAATATTAAAGAAGATAATCCTATAAAGTCTTTCTTTTGTTAGTAGAAATGAGGTTTCTCAAAATCAAGGAAGCCACCACCCTATTAACTTCTTTAAAAAAAACTAATGGAACTCCTAACTTGCAGGAAAAAAAGCTAAAAAGGCTTCACAAATTGGTGCAGTCAACACCATTTGCTACTTTAAATAATAATTTTTTAAAACTACCCACTCAAAGCCAAAGTATAAATAAAATCTGCCTTCTAGAAATACTACTCACATGAATTATCTAGGAGGTTTCCTTTAAAGTATTGGGGAAAAATTCATATTTTTACCTGAAATTTCACCATAGATCTCTTCTGCTATCCTAGCCGCTTCTTTTCTATTTCCTTTGACGATATAGAAATGGGTTAGGAGCGCCAAGAAAACTTTAATTAAAAGCTTGAAGAAAAAAAAAGTAGCAAACATTGTAATAAAAATGTTTTTAAAGCCATAGGAAACAGGACCGTCTTCCATTTTGGCTTATACTCTGTATAGGTTCTTGGGACTGCAAAATTTCACTGAGTTATAATTGGTATCATATGACATCTATTTTAAACCTTCTAGCTCTCAGTGCTCCTGTTACGGAGAACTCAGCTTGTAGATTCTGAGCTAACTGTGATTTGGTGACTGTGTGTGCTGACATTCATGGCAGTGTTAAATGAACTAAAGAAACTTCCTTCTAACCAGAACCACCCAAGAGTTCTAAACGTACATTCCTCAGTTTAACAAACAGGACTCGTGTCCAAAACTTTTTTATTCCTAAATCTGAGTTTTTGCTACGTTATGTTGGAAGGCAGGACTGGAAAGATAAAACAAACGTCTCATGGGGACCAAGCAAGTTACTTAAAGGTCATACAAAGAAGTGCCAAGACATCCTATGCTCTTGGTGGAAAGAGCCGCTGGAACATTTCATTTTCTCTTCATTCTGAGGTTTGTGGGAGATAAAGCCCAAATCTTAAAATATGGCCAGTTAAGAAAGACTATTTACTCTAAGGCAGTATTTAATAAAAGGCCCATCTTGGAAGCACTAGACCACTTGCTGTAATAGTTTCATCTATGACAAAGTCCCCCAGCAACACTCCTGATCTTTCACTTCCCATCGTGCCAGTAAAGGTGGTGCCTCCTTCTGGAAAATGTGGGCTATACTTGATCATGGAGGACTTAATAATGGAATGGATGAAGATGCCCTAGGTTCTGGATGAAGTACCCAAAATTCTATGGATCAATACCTTCCCTCGCTGAACAATATTCTCTTGTAACCCTAACTCTTCAACATGCATTTGCTGGCCAGTACAAGTTGATTTATTTTGAATTTTCCTCACCTGGGAAAAACAGAGAAGGAGAAATCTAGGTCTCCTCTTTCATGCTTAGCTAGATTAGATTTTCTAAATTTCTACAACTGATAGGGAAAGACAAGCCAGAATAAAATTATAGATGACTAAATAAATCTTACTTAATAAACGCTTAATGCAAAAATGAGTTTCTCCTAGCACTCAGGCAAATCAGAATTACTATCTATGTAAGAACTGTCTTATACTGTTAAAAGGGTAAGGCATGAGAACACAGCCTTGAGTCATAATATACAACATATCCATTTCAGTATATCACTGTCTTGTGCTGTTTCCATTGTCAAGAGCAGATATTCACATATAAGGTTAACTTTACCAAGCTTAGATTACCTGGTAGGCTGCCAGTGTATGAAAATACGTGGATGAACACAAGTATTTAATTCGTTTCATGTCTCTTTCTCCAACTGTTCTCTAAGAAGGTGACCATTTATTCATATCAGCACAGTAATGTATATAGGATTATTCAGTCTTATGTTGGCCTTCATCTTCATTTAAAATATGGCTATACTTTTTGTTTTACGTGCCAGAAAAGTCGGCCATGAGAAGTTCAAGTTTTTTAAGGTTCCAATGGATGTCTACTCTTTCTGAGACATCATCTTTACTGTATTTGAGCATTACATTCGAGATGAGCCTAACAGGCTACTGAAATGAGTTAATTCATGGGATCTTTTACGGATATGAAGCACCAGGGTTTCTCAGCCTTCGCACTATTAAAATTTGGGGCCAGATAATTCTTTGTTGTAGCGGGGTTGGGAGGTGCTGTCCAAAAGCATTGTCGGATGGTTAGCAGCATCCCTGACCTCTACCCACTCGATGCCAATGCCCGACTCACATCCAGTTGTAACAACCAGAAATGTCTCCAGGAGATACCAGGCGTCCCCTTGGGGGCAAAAACCACCACTGCCACACCCAGCTGAGAATTACTAAGCCAGCCAAATACAAAGGATAAAGGAAAATCAACTCCCCAAAGTACTGCTGAATACAAATCAAAATCTGTACAGGACTTTAATTTTCAGAATTCCGTATTAAAAAAAATACAGCCACAGGATGATCAGTTTAACATCTAGTCAGATTCTTTGGGGAACACAGAGGATAAAGAGGTCTTTAAGAATACTTCACAGAAGTAAACACTAGATACCCTGACTTAGCCAGAAATCAGTTTCGGTCTAAGATAAATCAGAACCTATCAACGTAGGTGACCGCTCTCCACTGCTTCCAACAAAGCGGGTGGGAGAAGCCAGGTGCTGGGCAGCACCCTGCAGGTCTGCAAGCCCTGTACTTGCCCGGCCTCAAGCCTGAAGAAAGAGCCCAGAATCAGCAAAAGAAACGTCAAGTTTCATGGATGGGGGATCTTACACATCTGAAGCAAGGTCCTGGAGCGACAGCCCACTGCGTGTGGCAGACAGCAGGTAGCAGGATGGCAGGACATAGCAGCCGACTCTGCTACTAGGGAGAGGGGGAGATGACTAGTTATAGGGGCAATTGACGTCAGGTTGGCTCATCAGTTACCAAGGAAACCAGCAGAGGGGCATGCCCCTCACCGCACCTTTGATAAGCTATCATGGTGGAGCCCCTTTGAAAAGCTATCATGGTAGAGATGTTCTGATCTAAAGATTAGAAAGATCACTAGCTGGGGCCTGGGGCAAGTATGTAGGAAGGTCAGTCTTGTGAGTAGGGTGTAGGTGAAGCAGGGGACTGGTCAGGCAGGGGATGTACAGAGAGCAAGAGAACAGCCATCCTGAATGGCCCGATCATATACTGGGCTTCTGTAAATGAAGTCAAAACTCAAATTTCTCTTAAAATAGCTCACAAGATATAACGTATAATTACACAGCTCACATACACAATAGTTTACAGACGTATTCATTTGTCTCACGTGGTAACTCTAGTGTAATGAAAAATGAGGGCTTGTTTGGATCAGGAAACAAAGGCACAATTGAACTTGTTATTCCATGAGTAAAAGAATATTCTAGAAAGAAAAGATGGCAGAGTAATTCATCAACTGAAGGATATTTCCTGTTTTACTAACAGACCAAGCAAAACATCAAATTGCACCGAAAAAAAAAAAAAAAGCTGGCGAGGTAGGAGAAGTATGCTCAACTAGTAAATAATATTCTTTTCATCAAACAAGACAAACTCAGAAAATTCTCAAAACGTCATTTTGGTCTTTATTTCTGGACATGTAGCATGTTTTCATAAATCAGTTGTACATGTGCTACTTTTTATAACATCAAAAGAAATACTATATTTTTCATAAATTCCTCATCACTGCGAGTTCACTTTCAAATAAATGTAAGTAGCAGGGTAGAACTGTATGTTTCCACATATTGACCAGTGCAACACTGACAGTTACAATTAAGGTATTCAGGAAGCCTGAAAAATTAAGATTTACCAGAACAAGCAAAATTTACTTCCATTTGTTTAAAAATAAAAAAAGGAAAATATTCAAATTACGTATTTTTCATGCAAGAATTTTAAATCCTATTTCCATCTGAAATAAATGGCAACTTAATAATTAAATGGCAACTTTGAAAAACTGCTAGGAAACAAAAACCTAAGAAAAAACAGTAGTATGCCTTTAAAAATTGCTGAACAGAATAAGAATAAATAAAACCAAACGTTATAGTTTCCTGCTTTATCATGAATATTGGCACTGTTTATTTCATATTTATACATCAGTTTCTATGCATAAGAATCCCAGTAAGATTTAATGGTTTGGGTCAGTTTGTTTTTCTTTAACAAAAGAACCCCTAACATCTAAATTTCAAAAATTGCACTCTTGCATTTGTGTTTTAGTACAAAACACATATATATTTCTTATGTATCAGTGGCAACTGATTAACAGGCATGTTAAGATACTTTTTAAAAAGAAAAAAAAAATCCTGTACAGAATCTTAATACTGACAGAATCTAACTCGCGCACCCACAGTGCCTCATTCTTGTGATCTCACAGTCCTTTATCACAAAAACTTACTCTAAGGAGTTCCAAGAATTAATAAGACACACCATGTGGATAATTTGGGGTTTAAAAACCCATGGCTCTGGGCAACAACAATCACTGTTAACAACATCCATCCACAAAGAGACTGTGTTCCTAACATTTTCCAACTCAATGTACTCTAAGTAAAACATTCTGGGGTAAAGACTTTCGCACACTGACAATACTCATCAGATGTCAGCTAGGCCACAAGTGAAGGGAAATGACTTCTATCAAAGGTACAGGGTAGCAGCAGATTTGAGATGGCACACCTCGTACATTCTGCTCGGAAAACATCAAGGCATTGACAGAGGACTGAATTATGCACTTCAAGATGGGAAGGGTTTCTCTGCACTAGCATCAACAGTGATATCGGTCCCTAGTATTGAAAAAGCAAAAGATTTTCACACACACAACTGAAGACAAAAGCTCTACCTAGGAGAATGCATACAACAGGATCAAAGAACACGGGGTATGCCAGCAAATTTTTCCTGGCATTAAAAGCATGAGCATTTTTGGCATGGTGGATATCTTCCATTTCATGTCAACTGTGACTATGACAAAGTGAGCCATTTGAGTGACAAACAAAGAGTGAATGCACCCCGGGTCCTTAACCAACGCAGGAAGTACCTAGTTCAGCATTCTGCACATAGTAGGTGCTTAAAACATGCTGGTAACGGATGGACCATTTGACTCAAGAAACCTGCTGATATATGGAACACTTACTGAGTGTACCCAATAAATGTTTAAGAACATGACTTTAATGTCTAATAAATGTAGTATGAACACGACTTAAAACAGTTTATATTATTGTTGTACTTCCCTAAAGAAAATCTGTAAACATCTGGTGAATGTCAAATTAATGGTAGAACATTTAAAATTGGCCAAAAAATGCCCAGAAAACGTTTGGCCCTTCAGCACCCAAAGCTCCCAAAATAGAACGTTAAAACATCTCGGCTAGAGGGATTTCAGTAGTCTGAAAAATTGCATACCTGAGTGGCTTAAATGTTCTCTCCCAAATTTAAATAAGTGCAAGGAGTTTCTAACACTCAGGAATTGCATAAGTTTTCATCTTTCCACAAAATAAAACATTGAATGATACAGAGGTAGCATAACTTACTAAATTAACTTTTAAAATAAAGAAAAAAAAGCAAGGTTATTTTCAATAGTCTTATTAGAACTATCATGTTTAATTCTCGCAATCCAGGCTTTCTTCTACCTGGTTTTAGACATCTCATTATTCTCACCCCCTTTTTTACTGCAAGGATGCTGACGAGCCCAGGCAGCCCTGGGCCCTGTGGCATCTACTGCAACATCGATGATAGAATCTGGAGTCACCCATCTCAGGAAAACAAGGAAGAGAAAGTTCAATACAGCCAACAAAGCAAAAATGCAGCCTGTCACTGGGCCACAGTGAGAGATGAGTCTGTCCAGTCGTTTGTCCATCGATAACACAGCTTCCCCTGCCACGCGGTCGTATACCTGGTGGGAGAGAGGCCAAGAATGAGCACGCTGACCCACCAGCAGCAGGGACCTGCACAGGCCAGGAATGCTTTAGAGGTGTCAACAGAAGCTGCTTACATTTCATTGTTGTTGTTACAGTAACGATGTGATTAGTGAAAGAAATGCCACTCATCTGTGCCACTCAATTCAACGCTTAGGGAGTGCCTATTCTGGACAAAATACTGGGGTAGATAGTGAGTGATACCAAGATGAACATACCATGGCTCTTGTCCCCCGGGAGACCACCATCAACATTTAATCAACTACGAGAATTCCAAAGTCTGAGAAGTTGGAACAGCTTTTCGGGACACCTCTGTCGAGGCCATATTTAATTTAGCAGGGACTCCCTGAAGCAGGACTCGCCCTTTAAACTTCTTTGGCTCGGCTGAGAGGCTCTCTGGCAGACATCAGCTGCAATCAGGGTTACAATCTAGTGTGCTTCTGGGTACACAGAGGCTCCTCTTTCCACAGCCATCGGCGGCTGCATTGCTGAGCACAGATGGGGAGGATATAAGAAATGTTTCATGGATTCCAAACAAAAGGAGAGGGAAGAGAGGGGGGGATATTTGGGTAGATGGTATAGGTCAAACACTGGCAAACAAAGCTTATTGCTGAGAACTGGTAGTAGATGGCTTGCTTTTTATTTTAAGTACTGCTAAGCACTAAACTCAGAAATATTAAAAAAAAAAAAAAAGATCTTTGAAAATTCTTATCTCAGATACACAAAATGGGCCAGCATGAGTGTTTTAAATTGCATTTGAGCATTACTTGTACTCATTCTCACATATCAGACCTGTAAAGCATCCCCTTTTGAACTCAAGAAAGTTATGACGTGCGGTGCAAATTCTACACGTCAGTGGCCTCTGAAAGATACAGGTTGTTTTCATCTAGCTCCTCTACCCTGAGGACATTTGGAATACATTTTAAGCAGAATTATGTCAAGCATTATGCTGAGTCTGGCGAATTAAAACTTAAAAAGAATGTTTCAGCATGAACACTGATTTAATTTCTTGATCAATTTCCTAACTAGCACAATTAAACTAAGAAGGAAGAGTTGAAAGGGATGGAATGTCCTACGTGGAACAGGTAGAATTAAAAGAGCAACTACAAACTCACCTGTGTGTCCACCTTTATTTCTAGGCCAATTAAGCAAAGTAATTTATGATCTCAAGTGACAAAATAATAATTTACCACTATGAAGAGAATGACAGGGATGACAGTCCATTATAGGCAAGGACTAGCTTTTTTCTGAATATATACTACGAATCGCCACAGAGTGCAAAACCGAAAACGATACAGATGTCTTAATATTATTTTAAGAATAACTAAAAGCACATTTGTGGTTTCAAAAAACCCTAATTCACTCCTTTAACATATGCTGATAAATTGTCACTGTATCTCTCTGGCGCTGAATTGACTATCGACATAGCTCAGACTTCTGAGGTTTACATGATGTCGATCAAGAAGATGAAGTCACAACTTACAGAGCCATGGTTCTCAATCAGGATGGGTTTCATGGGAAAAAAACCTGTCTAACCAAATATCCCTGCCAATCATTCCCAAATTCCACCTCTGCTCTTCAAGGGTCATGTTAGAACCGAGCAGTGTCTGGGGAGGCAGGCGGGCCGGAGCAGAAAAGGCCCAGAGCCTGCCAAGTCTCCCTAGGCGACTGTGACATGTGCTCACAGCAGGTCATCAGTGCTGCACCCCAACTTCCAAAGGAAAGCCAGGACATGTAGTTCTCTCATATGGGTGGAGATACCGCAAAACTTCTCCAAAGTTGAGTATCTCAGAGATATTTCAGTCAAAACTGTTTGTTGACACAAACATCTCATTATTTCAGTGGAAAATGTATTGTATGTGTCAATTTTTAGAGATTAAAAAGAGTTTTATTGGACTTAGATTCAAATATGGGCTCACCTCATGTACGGGAATTTACAATTTAAAGCAAATAAGAAAGCCTTTCTGCTTCCTCAGCTCCATCTTGCTCTCTACTTTGGGCCAGAAATGAGCTGCTGAACACAATTAGAGTAGAAATAAAGCACTCTCTTCTCCACACTCCCGACTGACTGTCTTTCTGGTTCGCAGCTTCTATACACTAAGAAGCAGAGTCTTCCCACCCAGCTTGTTACGTGGTAATCAGAGACAGGAGGCAGACGAAGTGACGAGAGGTACTTAAATACAGGACAAAACCGAGGAGAATAAATGAAGTCCTGACCTCGAAATAAAGACGCATTTCCCACAACTGTACTCCCCCACTTAAGGGCATCACCCTGTCTTGTGCACCTGTCTTTTGGACATTCTCCACTGCTGCCTTTTATTGGTGATCCTACTTTCAACATGTGTCATGTGCAGTCTGAATTCTAACTTACTACATTCTCCGTCAGGCCAAAGATGCAAAAAAGTCCCTTTCCTGTGGAAAAATCACAGCAGCTAGCAAAAGTGACACAAGAGTTTTAGGAAGCAGCCTGAATTAAGTATTTGCACGTTATAAAGCTGCTGCAATGGCTAAACAAAGCCACTTATTTTCTAATGGACCTACGTGCTTTAGAATTATCAACGGCCTCAAAAAAACATCTAAGAGCAGATTTTAGTATTAGTTTTGCCTCCAATCGTTGTGACTTCTAGAAAATTTTGTAACTTCTTTATGCCCAGTTTAATGAAAGGTCTAGATGCTGCATCACTGCTATTTTCAGATGTCAAATGCAACGATATGACTAGAAACTTAGCCTAGCATATGCCAAAAGTAATACATAGTTCATCTCTTTTCATTTGGAAGAGATGTCATAAACTTAAGCAACAGAGCAGAAATGGTAAACGTATGTAAGCAGCAGCAAACATGTACATGAAACATCAAGTAAGATTCAGACACAATCTTCAAATACCCTTTTCTTAGCAGGTGACATACTTTTTCGGTTCTCTCCGCAACGTTCCTCCAAGTGTAGAAAGTCTTTACTATGTTATGGATCTTTTCTGGAGGCAGCAATGCTCCCGACTTCAGTTGGGAAATAGCTTTTTCCAACCCCTCACACAAAGATTTCACAGAAGGCTCACATAAAATGATAAGACTTTCTGGAAGTACTTCAGGAATTCCGCCAACCCTGGTACTCACAACCTTAAAAGGAAAACAAGAACCTATGATCCACCACAGTTCGTATCTTGGGAAAAGCAGCAAAACCCACTTTGAAAAGTATTACAGTATCTGTCTGATTATTTTTCAAAATACAAGAGACCCCAATAACGTAAGCCCTCAAAGCTTTTTACCTGTAAACCACAACTGGCTGCTTCCACAATGGCCATGCAGAATGCTTCAGTAAGGGAAGTATTAAGAAAAATATGTCCTTGAACTAAGACATTTCTAACATCCTTGTGTTCTAAGGCTCCCAAGAGATGCACTCTGATTTTTGAAATAAGAGAAAAAAGAGGGGAGTGAAAATCATGCGACAATAGAAACATCATTTACTAGACAAGTGTGCTACTCAGGTTATATTTGGATTCTTATTGGTTCTAATGTTTTCCACCTTAAAAGATTAATATACCCAACTCTGATCTAAAAGAAAAGGTCATATAAAGTTGTTTGGTTAAAACTTGTACAGCTAACAGATTTCTAACTTTTGCCACATGTATCAAATTGCATCTTCTCCAAAATCAGTCTGCATTCAATGAAACTATTAACACACCTGGATGAGTAAATGTTAAGATTTCTAAGAAGGAAAATGTCCCTTTTAAATTGCTGCTTCACGTGCCCACAGCTCATGTCATCTAAGTTACCGAGGAAGAGAAATGTTCGAATCTGTACATGCAGAGCAATTTATAATGATTTGGGCCACACTACTTAAATCACAATTTACGATGGCTGGAGAATCTGCAAATATTTCCAATTAAAGTGGGGGTTTCTTTTGGTGCATTCTAGGGTGCCCCAACCACTGCCCCCAAATAATTTTGGGCTAACAGAAAAAAATGAAATTACGAATGCTTTAACTAGGATTTCCCATTTTATATATATATATATATTTTAAAATAGGCCTTGCACTACATTTTTCATCAAGTACATACAGGAGATACAGCCCACTTAATGCAGGTATGTAGCCAAAACTAAACTTAGGTAACTGCTATTTTCTCACCCAAGACAGTATGGAATCCATCAATACCTGTCATGTAGCTGGTATCTTTCTCGTACTTCTTCCAAAATGATTCTCTTTGGTCCCTCTCCACCAATTACGAAATTTAAATCAGGGTATTTCTGACAGAGTTCAGGTATTATACCACTAAGCAAATCGGTCCCTGAAAACAAAAAGTTGAATGTTGGAGATATTAATAATTAAACTTAAAAAAAAATCATCAGAACTACCAAGAATCTGCTCACTTTGAAAAATATTAGCTATGCCTTCCCTAAATAGAGAAACTGATTCTCTTAAACCTTTCCTGGAAGGGTGAAATCTTTCATGAACTGCCAGGAGTTCCCCAAGAGTTGCAATTGAAGACATATACACTGACATCCATTGCTCCCTTCCACACGCCCAACGTGTGCCTGATTCTGTTTCATTTCAACACAATGTTCTTTAAGTTACTCAGCTGTGCTTATGCATCGCCTACTGCCAAAAAATGCATTTGAGGTAGCTAACATTTCAGTTAAAATTTCCTACAGAGCAGGACAGCTGACTGGAGATCTGGGTCTTGTCCCACCCTCTTTATAAGCAAGCTCTTCCGTGATGGGAAAGTTTCCTAATACAGAAAATGAAGAGACCTGTGTACCTGAAGTCCAAGGTCTCTTTCAGCTACAAAGTTCCATCTGTCTATGATTCTACCTTCTGCCACAGGAAGGGGCTCAGCAGCAAAGTATAACCACTTACTCCATTTCGTTGAAAATGTGGTCTGGACAGAGGATTTTGCAGCAAACACTATGCTACTAGCAAAATTTAAAGAATAGTCCATCCAAACGTGCCAGAGCCCACTCTCCCTGAATGACAGAAAATGAAGCCAAGACCTCAAGGGCCGCATCATTACAGTCCATAGAACAAAAGGATACATCTTGGTTACCCCACCCTTTTTTAAAGAAAACATGTTTCTTACAATATGTACATACAATCTCAGGTAACACAAAGCAGTAAAATAAATCATGCCCGACTAGTCTGCAAGTGGCTATCCCAGGTGACAGCCACGTTGATATTTAGGAATTTAGTTCATTAACGGTTACAAATCATACACTTTCAGAAGTGAAAGTAAATGTAAAATAACCCAGTTAAAGTTTCTTAATTTAAGAAATGCGCGCACACACACACACACACACAAAAGAACTGCACTTCTATCAATCTTCCTAAATATAGGGAGGTCAATTATTAAAAACATGGTAGAAGAAATAATATATATAGGGTCATTTTTATTAAGTAATGCAAAGTAAGAGTTATTAAATAAACTTAATATTTTAAAAATATGATTGCATTAGCAAACATAAATTCACATGTGGCTTTTCTGAATTACGAAGGCTTCTCATTAAAATCTTAGCTATCTTTCTTTTAAGTCTATTACCAAGTCCATCAACTGGATTTCTAGATAACCCAGGTGTCTTAATGACTTTTAACATTTAACCTCCCATAATTCTTTCCTTTCCTTCCCCTCTGTCCCTTCTAATACAAAAGTTAAGAATCCATTCTTTAAATGAAAAATAAAAACCCACATATACAGTAAAAATCCTAATTGCTGGTAATAGCTAACATTTACTGAGTGCTTACTATGTCAGGCAACATACTTTAAACACACTGTCATTTAATCCTGACAACTACCTTAAAAGAAATGGAACTGATGGATATTACCAATGATCTATAACGTTATTCTAAGACTAAAGGCCCCCCCCCAAACAAAAAATGTTCTGGTGCCTCTAACAAGAGTCTAACACAAAAGAACATACAAAAGGACTTTCAATCACCATATTCACACAAAATGGGACAAGGCAAGTTCTGATTCGAGCTGCTTTTAAAGTACAGTCTTAACAATATTTTGAGGAATCTTTTGAATCTATACCTAGGATAATGGTGGCTGGGCCGAGGGTGGAGGGAACAGGAGACCTTAACTCAAGAAGAGCTCAACTCAGGTTTGTCACCTCTTACTTACTGTGTAACCTGGGTGAGTTACTTACCCTCTCTGAGACTCAGTTTCTGTTACATGCAGATAACATCTACCCTACAGTTGTTGGGAGGGTCAAGTGAGGCACTGTATCATGCACAGGCTTTATCAACTGCAGAATATAAATGTAAGTTGTCATTGAGCAAGAAGTGGGGCATGCCTGCACACGCACAGGAGCACTGCGAAACCCTGACCGTGAGCAAAACAGGCTCAGCAGGAGAGGGAGGCGGCCGGTCAGGGAACCTGGGCGATACGACTTTTGATTTATCCTCTCTGAGGACATTCCAGTGGCCTTTGATATCTGGTCCAAATGAACACCTCCTAAAGAAATCAACTTATTAATAATTAATGGACCATTAACACAACTACTCACTTTTGGGCTACTGAGGTGGCCGTTCCTTCTCAGAATGTTACTTTTTGCACAGTGCCTGGCATACAGAGAGGGTCTGATAAATATTAGTTATACTAATGGATTGCGAACAGGAAAGGCTGTACCGTCATAGCTAGTGATTAGATCAGCTGGTTGAAATACCATAATCAGTAAAGGTAACGGGTTCAGTCTTTGAACAGATAAGTTAATTTTGCTCTGATCCTTGACCACGCATGCTATCTTAGCTAGCTATCTCACAAAGGTATATTATTTGGTGAAAAAACAAATTCGACACGTTTAAGTTGCAACAAACACACCACCAATATCCCCAAAGAGATCCAGAACACCAAATGTTGATCCATTCACATCTTCTTCCAGTAAAGAATGAAAGCACGTCACTGCCTTCACCCCGGAAATTGTTTAGCTGTAGTTTTCTCACTAGCCTCCACTTAGGGATCACCGCATGGACCAAGGTTCTCCACTCCAAAGGTAAACCATCCTGACCAAGGCCCGCATCTGGATTTTAGGCCACTCCCTAATACACTGGGACATTTTTGATCCCACCACTGAGCTTCATGCTTACCTAGAGTCAGCTGCGTTTGTCCACAATCTTTCTGATGCCAATTTCACTTGTTACTATACTCGGTTATTCAATTAAATAGCACATAAATTGATGAAATGAGTTTCTGTGAAACTACGCTAAAAGGTTTGAAAAATCCAATAAAGACATAGAAAAGAGTGCTTGTCAGAGGGTATCCTGAACCACTGTATAAAATCAAAAACAAATTAAAAATCCAGAAGCACATTACTCCATATGCCTTTAGGTTCTCACTGCACTTAAAAGAAACCCAAATTGGCAATTGTAACTTATGCTTTTTGAATGTGACTACACAAGAAAGATGATGTGGCTCCAATCAGTAGACCAGTACTCTTAATCCTGCAGGCCTACATCAAACTGTCGGCAATTCACTGCATGTTAATAATATTTTGAGTTAACTTCAAGTATTTTAAAGGGGTTAAGTGTACATATCATCTTTTTAACAATTCCCTACTTTCAGTGACAATTTTGACTGCTGGACAGGTTTTCAAATGCCATCCAGAAGACCATTTATGTTTTGAATAACCAGACCATTTCAGACTCTTAAGTCAGCGAGGATCGACAAATTCAACCGCCGTACCCATGAAGTGTTACAGGGGCGCTAACATAACCCCCCTTGATAACAGCAGACGCTTCTCGAGGACAAACTGGGCTGAGGACTTCATAGGAACCATCACTGAACCCTCACAAGATCACCATGGTTGCCTAAATTACACAAAACAATTGAGACTCGGATGTGTTAAGTAGCTTATCTTCGATCGTACCAAGGGATGGAGCCAGGATCGGACTCTGGGCCATCTAAACCTCCTGCCTTCATCACTCACCTGCCAGTACATTATGAATGTCTTATCTATGATTAAATAAAATAAGCAAGCTACAAAACAAGCAATGTGCAGAACAAGCTCACTGATTCTGAGCATATGCATAAAAAGACAGGAAAGCTAGAAATCAAAACATTCATTAGGGTCATCCCTAAATGGTAGTTACAGCTGATTTTAGTTTTCACCCTTGTGCTTTTCTGAGTTTTCCAAATATCTGCAATGAAAAGAAAGGGTTATGTGGTGGGCTGGGCCCTGTGCTTCTTACTGCACATGTAGGGAAATTTTCAAAAGATCTTATCTATTAAACAGCATCAGGTTGTTTTTACTTTTAAGTAACAATCAAAATATCAAAGGTTGGGGGAAGGGGGAAGGTAATATTTACCACTGTTCCAGAAATTTCTCCGTTTGTATGTATAAAACAGTATTAGACCCTTCTTTGCTATATTTAATGTAGAAGTAGTTATAAAAACATAAAACAAAAGGAAAAGCCAAACAATCAGTATATACACAAATATTCAACAGCTTTCTACAAGGAAAATAAAAGGCTGTGCAGTGCAATTGTAGCTATCATTTCATTACCTTTTCTGTAAACAAGTCTGCTGACAACAACAACAGTTATTACACTATCATCCCTTCTAAATGGGTCTGGAGTGAAGTCAGTAGGATCTACAGCATTAGGAATGACGGACACTATTTCAGGATTCAGTGCTGCTCTTAGCACAGTGTTTTCCTTACTAGTATAAGAGACACAAATTATGTGGTTTGTGTCACAGAGAGACACCGTTAGAAGCTTGTTTGTAAGCACCGAGCTGACATCAGCAAATCCAAAAAGGGAATGGTCCGTGAAGACTGTCTGGAGGCCCATTGTCTTGGCGTGGAAGAGGGCATCATGGGCCATGGCAGAAAAGGAACTATGTGAATGGATTATCGTGACTCTCTCCCGAACAAATATGTACCTGAGCAGTGGCAGACTGTGAAAGAGGGTCGTGGCTGTAGATTGGTTATACATGACTTTCAGAGGCAAGTAATAGACTTTGAGGCCATTAGTGAGGTAACGGATGCCTTTTCGATTTCCATAAGCATGGGTGACAATTATGACCTTGTGCCCTCTTTCAATCAGGCACTGAGAGAGCTGATAAATGTGGCTTTCCACGCCTCCCATATTCGGGTAGAAAAAGTCCGACACCATGCATATATTATGGGTATGAGTTATACTTGTGGAAAGACTTCCAGGGCTGACATGGGAGAGTGCAGCTGAGGGAGGCTGGTCAGGTCCACCTCCTCCACTACAGGCCATGCTGAGATGGTTTAGGCATTAGTCCTGAGAGCAACTCGTTTAAGATATGCGTCCTTTAGTGCCTGAAAGAGAGAGTAAACAGGATCTCAGCTCAGAAACACAATACATTCCATACTCCAAATCCAGATACAAATATTGTTTGATTGTTAATGTGAATCTGTTAGCTTTTCTCCTAGGGATAAAAGAAAGCATATAATGAATTTATGCATTTGACAACATTTACTTGCTTAGCATTTACTATGTGCCATACAACAGAGCTAGATTCTGCAAAGCCCTCATATCTTAATCTTGGCTCTAAAAATACTGCTACATATAATTTCAAATAATGTGTTACACCACAGGAGCTAGTAATCTGCCATGCTAACAAACAAGTTCCTTCAAATCATTAAATATATGACTCTTTACAGAAAAAGTTAACCCCACTTGTGCTAGTATTAACTTTGTGCTTCCCACTAAAACACACCTGGGGTTAGAACTATCTTCTCAGAGCTTTTTTTAAGTGTCACCTGTAGCACATGTCGCAGAGCTCCACATCTTATCCTCCTTTATTCAAGAATGGTGATCATCCAAATGCTCCCTTCATATTCTTAAACTTTCACTTATGTAAGTCTTTGCTCCATGAGTGTCCCTCCCTTCAGTTTGGAATCAGAAGATAAAGACTGGATCTGGGGCCGTTTTCTACATCTTAAAGCAGGAAATGCTTAGCTCAGGGGTTCCCTAGATCTACCCATCAGTGCAAAATCCTCACTCAATATTCAGCACAATTACAGATTTTCAGACGTTTAAAAAACTAAAGGGGTTCTTGGAAAGTTAGTGAAACTCTGCCTCAGTTTTACAATGAGATTTCCACGCCTCCAGAAACTCAAACTATACAACGGGAAGCCACCCTAAAGGTCTGAGTTTCTGATTTCACCACAAACTCAGAAAATGCAAATTAACAGATAACAGCTTGTGCAAAGTCTAATCATTCTCTCCAATAAAATCATCTTTATTTTAAATATTCTCAGAAATACTCAATAGGTGCTTGTTGACCTGAATTTACTAATTAAGATTCAGTATTACCAAATCGTGAGATCATTCAAGTCTGTACTTTTAAGTGGCTTCACTAACATTTTCTTACTATGGTTTGTCACCTAAACCCGAATTTCCAATTCTATTCAATTTTAAAAGATGAATAATAACGAAAACAGTGAGTATAAAACCCAATGAAATCATTTAAAGTTCTGTCATTAACCCGCAATATTCTGTGAGGAATCTGTCTACCTGGTTATCACGCCTTAACATCTTCGTGGCGTAAAAGCTCAACGGCACAACCACAGAATCTTAAGATTTTAAAGCTGAAGAGAGGCTTGGAGGTCTAGTGAATATCCCTCTTATTTTACAAATGAGAAGCCAAACAAGTTGAGCGATCTGTCCTAGGTCCCTACCCAGCCACTTAAGTAGCAAAAGCGAGATGGCCGTAAAATCCATGGCCAACGAGTCCCTGGGGAGTCATTAGCGACAGGGACTCCTGAAGAGCCTTAGGAAGACGTCGCGGGGGCTCGGGGTCAAAAGGATGGTGCTTCCACCCACCCCCTGGGCGCCGTCCCGGCTTCACTCACCGAGAGGTCGCTGGGGAGCACCCGGGCCAAGGAAGGAATGACCCCCGCTCAGTCAGCGACCCCGCCGGAGTCAGACGGGGTCTCGCCAGGACCAAAGGGAGGGAAACGGTCAGGGAGTGGGCAGGGGGCGGAGACCGGGGACCCCGGAGCCGTTGGCCCCGCTCGCCTCAGCCGACGCGGAACCCGCTACAGCGCAGCCGCCTCAGCGCACCCTCAGCCCCACTCGACTCCGGAGACCCTCGACCCCGACTTCCGAGCCTCAAGCCAGGTGGGCTTCGCCCCCTCCACTGCCGGCCACGGCCCCCTGCGGGCAGCCCAGTCCCATCTGGAAGCGGCAGAGAGTGCCGGCGAGGGGAGGTCAGACGCGCACTTACCGGCGAGTCCCATGGCCGCCAGTGTCCGGACCTCCCGCGGCTGCAGCCGGAGTCCCACCCCGCTGTGTCGAAGCACCAATCCGGAGGGTCCGCGCCCGAGCGCCGTGTCCTCGAAACAGCCAATCACTAAGAAGCGCTGGGGTCACGTGCAGGATCGACGCTCAGTCCATATCTCTCAGCACGGGATGTAACGTCAGCGCGCGCGTGCACGTGTCGCCACGATGTTCCGGAAGACTTGTTTTCTCCGTGTTGAAAACAGCAACTCTCGGTTTAACCCTTTATATGAATTCTTAATGTTGAGAGTCTCGAAAAATCGGTCTTGCTCTTTTCTACACAACCAGCCTACCAGGACCCTTTGACACTGTAGAACCAGCACTCCCAGAGTGCCTCTAGGCGACCCTTTGGCGCTCCTGGGAGTTGTAGTCCCTTGACCGTTGGAGGCGAATCCGAACTTAGAAAACTCACTCCCAGGATGCACCGCGCTTCTAAACGCGGATCCTGCGGACTGCCGGGTGGGTTTGCGCCTTGGTTGCCTAGTAACAGCGTCTCTTTTCTGGAAGCCAGTTCTGTCTGACTTCCAACTGGAGAGACTTTGGGGTGGGAAGGCTACAGAAAACGGGGGTCATATATGTTATTATATGTGCCACAGCAGACCTGCCTGGTTCTTACCAGTCTGGTAGGATTGCCTGATGTAGTAAATAAAATACACAAATAAAAAGTCAAATCGAATTTTTTAATAATTTGAATTTCAGATAAACAAATAACTTTTTCTGTATGTCCCCAAATATTGGCGACTTTACTAAAAAATTATTCGTCGTTTATCTGAAATATAAATTTAACTAGGCATCTTATATTTTATCTGGCAACACTCCATTCTGGAGAAAAAAAATCTGAGGTCTGACGTGAAATAACAACTCCCACTCAAACTGGTTTAACTGGCTATCCTGGTGCTTGGGCAAGAAGCTAATGAATCAGTGGGAGTGTTCTGATGGTCACCCACCTCTCACAATTGGTACATGCATTTCCCCAGCTGAGCAAATGCCTTCCCGAACACTGTCACTTCCATCATCACCAGCACCCATTTTAAGCCTGTAGAAAGCCTATTCATCCCTGAAGATTTCAGCTCCTTTCTCATACCCTCCCAAACCTCCAGAGAGAATTAAATCCTTGCTCTTCTGTATTTTAATAGTATTTTGGCCATATGCCGGTATACCATTTATGAGGTGATAGTCAAGTTGTTTGCCTGGCCGCCGTCCCCCTTCTTCCTCGGTCTGATCTTTAGAGAGTTGTGTCTTCTTGGGATCTCACATGGACTTCTTTCTGAAAATTAGCAATTGCATTTGCTTGTTAAATGTCTGCCTTCCGAGCCAGATAGTAAGCTGACGCCGGGTCTGTTTCTGGTAATAGATATTGAATAAGTTTTAGTTGTATTAATGAATTTCTTTATTCAATGCTTGCACAATTCCTGGCACATATACCCAATTAAATGTATTGAAAATATTTCAAGGGGTGTACCTTATAAAAATTACAGTGCACTGATATAATTCAAGGAGTGTTTGGTTGTAGGATTTGAAGTGTATTAATGAGTCACCTTTAGTGAGTATGTCTCAAGCGGGAATAGATACTGTGCCCTGCGTTAATATTGAAGCATCAGAGAATAAAGCTAATGAATATTCAAGAACACTTATTCAAGCTTAATAATTTGCAGTTGGTTTCACAGATAACACCAACACTGCCAGATGGTACAGCATTCCTTGGGTCTCCTTTTCATCTCTGCAATAGGTATTAGGATAAAGAGTGTGGGTAGAAATCCTGGAAGATATAAATGAAGGTTAAGCCTCATTTATTGAGCTTCTGGTTTGCCACTGCCCTAGTTCTGATCACAATATGTATTTGAAATTCTACCGTGAATCTTTTAAGATCCTGATGCCCATACTGTTTCAAAAACTTTATGAGCTATTTTCAAAAGAGAATAAATATTTTCTATCTTTATCATCAAACATTTACTGAGTGCCTACTCTGTAAAAGTCTTTGTGGGGAATAAAGGGAATATCAAACATCGTGTGTTTTTAAAGCTTTTCATCTTTCCTAGGTTTTATATACCTTTTACCAATGGTAAAAAGCAATCCACTTTTCTTGAAAGATTCTTTGCATTTTAAATACTGTGGAGCAGGCTGACCTTTATAAATAGATAGTAATACAGGCACACTGTCGCTGAGTCTCTGTGGGGGAGGGGATTGAGACGCCTTCAGGCTGCTCCAACAAAGTCAATGGTTTCAACAACGTCTGAAAACGCTGCCCATTCATCATGTTCATCTCTGATCTAGGGACTGAACATTAAAAGGCAAATAAATCATGATTCTGTACGGTTCACAATCCTCACATGGGTATGAGACTCCATTTTTAGTCAGTTACACCTTACGCAAAGGTCTCCATTTAAGGCTATTTTCTAAAAGTCAAAAGAGAGTTGTAGCAGCAGGACTAAGCTATAAATCATGAGATAATTCTAATTATAGTGTTCTACCTAAATGTATGGCATCAAGGTATGCCTTTAGAGAATTTTCTTATAAAACACTAAAATTAGATCAAAACATTCACATGCAGTGTCTTCTGATCGCACTTAATACAATATGAGGGCAGTCAGTACCAGTGGTAGTATAAAATGACATATAAATGGAGAAGGTATAAAATAAAAGTAGATATCATTTTTCCTTGAACTTCAGCTCTTTGCAAATTCGTATGTAAATTAGCTCTTGAATAATTTTGGGGTGGGAAGGCAACACATTTGTATTGAGAGCTTGCTATCTGTGTACAAAGCACAAAGCAGAGAAAAATTGGCATGAGCTTTACCTCCAAGGAACCAAGCCGGAGGTAAGGCATCTGTAAATATCTATGATAAAAGGTAGGATGTGATAAGTGCCACATAAGAAATACAAGAAAAATATGGGCAGTTCAGAGGGACAGAGTGTTTCTGGCTGCTGACATTTAGGTAGTGGAAGTAAAGGGCTCCTGTGCAACTGCTGGGAGTAAGATTATTCCAAGAACAACGTGACCAGGGTACAGAGATGAGGCTGACTGTCCAGTGAACACTGCTGTGCAATTACACGGGGTGAGGGGCGGAGAAGGGGAAGGGTTCAGTTAGGAGAAAGGTGGCATTTCCAGTGAAGGTTGGAGCAAACCAATAGAGGATCGTACTAAGGAAAACGGACTTGATGTTGAGTCAGACTTCCAGCCAAGATGACATTTTCATTGGGACTCTTTTGATACTCCTCTCTTCTCATTCTGCTTCAAAAAGAAAAATAAGAGACATAATGTAAATGAGAAAATTCAAATGTTACAGCTGTGATACAAAGAAGATCATAAACATTTCCATGTATCAGAAACAGAACCAAAATTCAAAATGGTGATCAGAACAAAGCTACATGGGTCCTGGACTTTGTATGTGGAAGCAGGAGGACACTGACCAGGAGTTAGCTCTTACAGAACAGTAGAGACTAACAGCTCTCCACGTGTGGCTAGAGATAGGAACCAACCTTGTGGGAGACTATTATGTGGTGGCCTTCAATAAACCGCTTTTCCTATATTCACACCCTTGTCCAAGCCCCTCTCACATCGACTCTAGGCCTGTTCATGGGACTTGCTTGGCCAATGAGACATCAGTAAATGAAATACAGCAGAAGCTCAGTAAGTGCTTATGCCCTGGGGCATGTCCTAGTGGAAGATTTCTTCTCTCTTTTTCTTTTTAAAATACATTTTTAATCAATCCTTTTTTGGGGGGGGTAATTAGGTTATTTATTTATTTATTTTTAATGGAGGTACTGGGGACTGAACCCAGGACCTCATGCATTCTAAGCACGTGCTCTACCACCAAGCTATACCCTCCCCACCAGAAGCTCTCCTCTTGAAAGCTGATGGCTATGGCGTGAAGAAGCTCAGGCAAGAAGATATTGAATGATGAAAAGCCACCTGGAGAGAGACCCTGGAGAATGAGAGTTGGTCTTGTGCATTCCAGTGGCAGATGAGTTCCCATTCACTGGTCATCAAATCAACACAGTACTTCAATACTAATTAACTAATTATTTATTAGGCATCTACTATTTGCAAGACATTGTTCCCATACTGAGGATTACGAGTAAATTAGACAAAGTCCAGTTCTGGGTGAGCAAATGACCAAATCCATTAAGCTCACTATTTTCACCTATTTCTTTCCTTAAAAATCCCTAAAATGGATTCTTTGTGTCATCTCCCTTATCAACTATCTCCGACAGTATTTTAATCTCACCCAACACTGACCATTATGCCATTGAATCTATTTTTATCTCTACAGGGCCTCCCACCACCCTGCTGTAGTCACAGATTTATGAGCGGTGCTGTCCTATTAATACATTTTCTGGCCTCGTGGCTTAGATAATCAGGGACAAAATGCATCACTGGTGCTTATCGTGTTTGCTTTAAGCTCTTGGGGCTTTCTCACCTATTTTTATTTTGCAACACAATTTGTGGGTTGAAAATTTTCAGCCCACCTTCCAAAGCTATTAGTATGATAAATATTCCCATACCATGCCCAGTGAACTCAAAGGCAAGAAGCCAGTTACCCCACCTCCACCCTGAGGACCGGACCCATCCCAGCACAGACACAACCTCAGGGATCCAAAGGCAAATCTCTTGGTGGTTACTGAGGGTTGGGGAGGAAGCAGGGGGAGGGGTTTCAGAAGTGGAAAGCCAGATCTCCTATTGTTTTGTCCGGAAGTCACTCTTTTATCTCCATCTAAATGGCAATTAGGAAGCCCAAGCCACTAACCAAAATACAGTTTGAGTTGGTTTTAGGGCAGATCCAGGAATCCAGTAGAAGCCAAGAATTCTGCTCACAGTCGCACTTATCTTTTAATCCCTTTCATGTGTAAAGTACATTGTATTTTTCACATTGTTTTCATTGATGGTGTGAAATGAGCAACTCCGACACAAGGAGATGGATGATAACTTCCATTTAGCAGGAGAGGAAGCTGAGGCCCCATGAGGTTGCTCAGCCTCATAATGCGATGAAGTGGCAGAAGCTGTCCTTCAGCGCAGGTCTTTTCTCCTTGTCCGAGACACAGCCTCTCTTTGCACTAGTCAGGGATGGACAAAGTGACTCCTAAACTGTGCGGTGGCCCTTGAACCGTCTGCTGACGCAGCTTTCAAGGGAACTTAACCAAATAGTATTGAGGAGAGAGTGGTAGAAACTGAATGAAGGGACAGAGCAGGACGTCAAATGCTAATATAGTTAAGAAACTAAGTTACCTGTGAATCCTTTCAGAAGCCTGAGAATCAAACAGTAACATTGTAAGGAAGAAGGCCCGTTGATATAAAGGTCATAAGATGAGGACAAGAGGAACAGTGGCAGGGGAGGAGAGACTGGGCCAATGCCAGGAGATGAGGAGGACGGTGATGGCAGCACTGTGGGGATGGGTCCCAGGCCAGGTCAAGGTGGCCCCAGGGTGTCCCCAGGGCAGGAAGCCCCAGGCCTCAGAGAACTTGAGTGAAGGAGGGGAGAATTCAGGAAGTGCTTAGGAACCTGAGAGAGGATGGGCAGGGATTGGGGCCAGGAGCCAACATTTCTCCCATGTGGCTTTGGAAGAAACAAAATTCTTTTCTGGTCTATTTGTTTATCATTATCTTTCTCCTTATTGCTCCACAGGGTCTGGTCTAAGAAGCTTGGGTGACACAAGTTTGATCAGGACACAGCTGCCAATCATAAGGAGGTCAGAGCATAGTGGGGAGATAACATGAACACAACTATTTACACAGGTGGGTGATAAATACTGTGATAGAGTGTGTTTATCGCTCTGTCGTCTATTCAAGATGCCCGGGGAGGGCATCAGTTGTTATTTGCCAAATAACTTAGTTCTGCTAGTGCTGCTGAATTCCCCATTATACCAAACTCAGTTAAGTCTACACCATCAGCAAGTTATTTGTGGGAGTATTTTGGAGAAAAAGGAAAGGAGGAAGGCTCGGGCTGCCTTTCTGGGCAGTTGTAGAGCAGAGAGAAGCAGCATGTGGCCCCGAGAATTGAGACGTGGATGACACCGCTGGTTGAGTAAGTTTAGAAACATGGAGCTGCAGGCGGCTGGAGGAAACATACCACCAAAGATGTCCAAGGCACCGGTGCGCTCTCCTCCATCATGCGATGGGGGTCCAGTCAAGTTCAGTTGAAGGTCAAGTCAAGGTAAATTGAATCTCAAAGGAAAGACTGATGTCCAGCTGATTTTTGGGTCATGTTTATTTAACCTCATTTAGAATCTTAAACCTTCTGAGAGCTACTCCTTCAGGTTCTCAAAATTGGCATCGAATTTCATTGTGTTCATGTCACTCCCACGCCTCCCACTTCTGAATTCCTTTCTCTTTTAAAAACATCTTTTCTTTAGCATAAAATTCAGAGTGGTAGCATAGTAAATAACACAAAATTCTCCGGCTTGAATAATGTGTTTATTTTTTTTTAAATACACTTAAATATGAAACAACAGACAGTAGTTTGGTAAATGTAGAACTACAAGCTGGACAGTCATCAGGTAATCAGTGCTGATCATACAAATCAAAATCTGCATAAGAAAGAAATCAGAATAACTCACAAGAGAATTGCAATTAGCAAAGGACTCGGAGACTATGCAAATGGCCTCATCTGCTCTGAGTAATTAATCACATGGCGCCTGTCATTCCATGATGATCAAACCTTTTTCATTCACCCAAAAAAGGAGGGTGGGGAATGCAGATTCCTTCCTCTCCATTCCTTGGTGTGCAGAGCATCTTTAGTTAGAAGACATCTGTCAGTGAGCCAGGGAATCCTCAGCTGGTGTTTAATGGAGGGTCGGTCTGAATTCACTGTGGTACTATGTAAAATGGATTTTTTCCCTAACACCTGGAACAGTGACAGCAACTTGGCAAAGTAGCATGCTGTTTAAAATGACAGGGGTGGGGAACTGGGGATCGAAGCTGAATCAAGGATTTTCTCGACTGTGGGGCCCATGGGTGGCCCTTTTCTCCTTTGGAAAGCGGCAATGCTTTGGACAGGCTGGTTTTCCATTTGTACAGGTTCTAGTGTGAAAGGGGCACCTGTCCTCACAGCTGTTACAAAAGAAAACAAACATGAGAATTCAGAATCAAGGACTAAATACAAAATTAAAACTCTCTTCTGACTCGATTACATTTTCCAAGTAAATTTTCCACATATGTAATTAAAATGTCAATATAAAATCCTGAATGGTTATCCCACAAGGTTTCAAAATTTATGAAAGCACAACCGCTAACTTCTAAGTGTCCTATTTATCAGTAAATTTCTTGCTATATAAATCCAGTGGCATCCCCTTCCTTTGAAGAAGAAAACAAACTTACGTGGACATATATTGAGAAAGAGACTGAATAAAGAGTCTGCTGATCTGAAACCCCCCCAAAATAGTTGTTTAAATTTCATCAATTTTAATTTTAGCTTAAGATCCATAAGCCTACAGCAGCAGGCAGGATTTTCATGAATTCACAATTATTCATCACTCTGCATACTCTCGCTTATTCCTGAGTTGCCAAACCTCTGTTTTACTATCAAAAAGGGGGCTTGGCACTGAATAATGAAATTGGCTTAATCAGGAATCTCACTGAATGTAAATGGCATTTATGCTAAATGTCAATGACTCAAGTTAAGACGAGAGTGCAAAAGCCATTCACCTGCAGGTGTCTGGGTGAAATGTCTTGTGCTTTTGGCAGCAGCTCTCCAGACTCTCTCTGCACTCAATGCAACTGCAGTTTTCTGGGTGCTGGACGAGATCTCTGGGACACGGTGTTTTGCAGACACACTCACAACGATCTTCATCAAACTTCATGTGCGGCCCACAGAGAGCCAGTTCCTGGAGAGGAGCATGTTCTGAACAGAAACAGGAAAGTGTTAGTCGAATAGCTGTAGTGTGGAGAACATGATCACTCAAGTCGGTTGTATACTTTCCATCATTCTAAAATAACTTGGATTTACCCAATCTTCTTTTGTGTAGATCTTTTCCCCTTATGTTTTCACAGGGTGAAGGAGAGTTACCTCTGATTTCACAATACTAACACAGAATTCATGTGTTCACTTAAGCCTGTGCTACAAATGCTGTAAGGGGAATATTTTTGATATGATATATTTTTTAGAGATTTTTAGGTTGGTGACTTGTTAAAAAAAGCAATCTTTCACAACCAAGTACTAGTCATAAAATATAGGCTGTCTAAGGATTATGAGTCTAGTCCTTCCCAGGTTTTAGAAGAAGATTAAAAGGAGAGAAGAAGAGAAATATTGGCATTGTAGAAATACACCTCAGACCTTCCAGACTATGGGTAGAAACAATGATGTATTTCCTTAACAGAGATCACCGCACTAACAGAAAAGATACAACAGTGATCATGAACTCTGAGTCCACAGACATCTATTGGAAGATACGATTAGCTGAGAGGAGGGTCTGAGAAATTTTTGACACACTTAGCTGACAGATACTTCTTTCAGAATGTACAAAATAATTGGATAACTACTATTCCATGTCTAATTCTGATCATCAGGTTGAAATTCATTGCAAAAAAAAAAAAAAAAGAAGAGGCAGAAACTTTGGAAGAACTTGACATGTCACCTCAGCATTCTTGAAAGGCTTGGAGGAAAGTTAAGCGGTGAGTGTCTTCCTCAAACCCGCTTCTCTCTCAGTCTGCCTCACTTAGGGAATGGCGCCACCACTCCTGACCACCTGCCATACTGAGTCTAATTACCATGACCACCCAGTTCTGCCTCCCTGCATTTGTTCTTTTTCATCATCACTGCCACTGCCTCAATTCAGTTGGTGCCTTGTGTTTTTGTGTAGATGGCTGTCACTCACTCCACCACAATTTCAATCAATCTATTCTCCACAATATCAAATGCAAATTTAATCATGTCACTTTAATGTTTAATTATCTTAAAAGGTTCCCCTCTTTCACAATAAAAGCCAGTTTCTCCACCAGGACATAAGAGACCCTCCATGAACTGGACCCTACTAACCTCCCAGACTCATCCTCTGTCTGTCTGTGTGTCTCTCTCATGTACCCTATACTCCATACATACCAAATTATAGTACTCTTTGTTCCTGTGATACGTCAGAGTCTCTCAGCGCCATGCCTTTGGCCTTGTCCTTCCCTTTGCTAGTCATCCTTTCCCACTGATATCTTTCCCAACTTCATGTTTAGCTAAGTGCCCTTACTCTGTGGATATTTCCATCCTGTCCTTCCTCGCACTGCTTACATTTGTGTCTATTTCTATGTTTCCTTCATTAATTAAAAACTCCTGAAGGTTATAGGGATCAGGTCTCATTGTCCTACCATAAAACAGGCACTTGATAAACATTTGTTTAGTTTATTTGTTGTAATAAAATGGTCCTGAAGAAGGCCGATATCTGGAGACTCTGAAGAATCCCATCCGAGACATTGGGTTAAAACATATGGTTTCCCAATGTCTGGCTATCTCATGTTGTCCAATCTCGTGATCTTAACTGCGCTATGGTTGATGATCTTTGAGGGACCATGTGGGATGGGTGTTGAAAGGCTAGATCTGGGGATACTTCATCCTGAATTGTGTGAAGAGGGAAAAGGTAAGCTTTGTAAGCCATATGTCAGCCAAGAAGATGTCACTTTGGGGCAAGATGAGACTAGACAGAAGCTCTTAGGAGATTTGCATAGATCACTAGGTGGCAGTAGAGGTTCACTTAGAACACTGCAGGGTTGGCCCAACTCCATTCTTGGAGAGGTGGTGTAGGGGAACACAGTCTACCAGGTGTTTACAAAGCTTCAGCAAGGTAGTTGGCAGTGGCTGGCCTCAGTCCTTACAGATAAGTTAAAAGTAACAGAGACTGGATATAGCAGAACTGGGTGAAGCAGCAACTAGCGAAGGGCAATACCTGAAAGTATTGTGTATCAATTTCAATCCTAGGGAAGCTGATGATGGGATACCCCAATGTATTAGGTCCTCAGCTTTGTTCCATTTATCATTTTTATCAATAAATGGATGAAATGTTTTCCAAGTAAATTCTTGAATTTGCAGGTATCTTGAGGAATTTGAAATCTGGAATCAGGACTCATATATATATATATATATATATAGCAGGTTAGAGCAATGGCCTGAATCTAACAAGATGAAATTAAACTGGACTTGGATTCACCAACCCACACATGCTCATTCAGGGAAGAGAAGTCCCTGTAGAAAAGGCAGTTAGTTGGCTTAACAGCCCCATGTGTGGAAAAAAAGATATTTAGTGAACGTAAGCTCAGTATGCATCAGTGTTTGATGGGGCCACTAGAGAAGTGACCGTGAACTTGGCCCATATTAATTGAATTGTGGGAGATGAAAATTAGAAGTGACAGTAATCCAGGCTACCCCATGCCTCTCAATTCCATCACTGGGACAACTTCCCAAAAGGTCCCCTTCATCCCTGCCTGCCCTAGGCCAACCCATCCTCTTGTCGACTGTCACTGGGTTGATTGTGTTAAAATTCTAACTAGCGCTGGTACTCTCTGCTTGAACCAGTGGAGTGGTTTCCTTTTGCTTTTAGCATTACATCCAAGCTCTGGGACAAGGTTCACAAGGTCCCCTGTTATCCTCTCCAGCTTCCTCTCTTGCATCTACCTGGCCGCCCCCGCCCTAAGTCCCCGCCATGCTGAACTTCTTCCAGCAACCCGACATGCTATGGTCTCTCACTTCCAGCCTGAGCACCCATCTTTCCCCTGCTCACAGCACTCCTCTCTTTCCCCAGTACTCTTCCTACCCTCAATACACATGTGCACTGACTAAGTCCCTCCCCAGGAATTATCTTCAGCAGAAAGAAGCTGCCTCACACAAAGTGATATCCCCTCCCCAAGACAGTCCATATCCAGGCTGTAGGACCCAGCCCCCTTGCCTCAATTTAAGACATCCCCACAAGGGCGGTCCCGGCTTCAGCTCCCCACAGCGATCGCAGTACAGTTCACCTTCTCTCTCAGCCCAGTCCTGCCTCCCTCTTACCTTTTAACACACTCCTGCATGTAAACCTCCCGGGTACAAATCTCTCTCCCAGGAGCTTTGCATCAGGGAAACTTTGATTACAATAGCCTTTAAGCTCTATGTTTAAAGCCTCCCACAATAACTTTCTACAGCAGTTTAAAAATGGGTCACATGGAGAAAAAATGGGATTGGTTTTACATGGCACTGCAGGGTAAACCTGAACTGATGCTCTAGAGCCAGGTGGTCCAAGCTCATAGCTATAAGCCATACTGAGCGTTAAGTGGCAAGCCTGAATTGAGATATGCTGTAAGTGTAAAAGACACACTGGGTTTCAAAGGTTTAGCACCAAGAATGAAGGATGGATCATTGATAAATTTTATATTGCTTGCATGCTGAAATAATAGTATTTTAAATATTTTGGATTAAATAAAATATTAAAATTAACTTCACCCATTTCTTTTGACCTTTTCAATGTGAGTACTAATGTAAGTTATATATGTGACTCTCACTGTAATTCCATTGGACAGTATTGTTCTAGAGAGAGACAGAGATTCAGGTTCAATATAGTTTACTAGCAACAAGAGTGTGTCCAGCGTAACTGAGCTGCCTTGGTGGGTTTGGCAGGTTTCTCCAGGACTGATAAATTTTCTAGCAGAGGATGGCTGAAGACTTGGTAGGGAGGATACACATGACATTCGAGATCTGCATAGGCATGTATAGAGTTACCATATGGTCCAGCCATCCCACTCCTAGGCAAATATCCAGAAAAGATCAAAACTCTAATTTGAAAAGAGCACGCACCCCAATGTTCATTGCAGCACTATTACAACAGTGAAAACGTGGAAGCAACCTAAATGTCCACTGACGGATGAATAGATAAAGAAGATGTGGTGTATATATACAATGGAATACTACTCAGCCATAAAAAAGAATGAAATAATGCCATTTGCAGCAATATGGATGGATCTCGAGATTATCATACAAAGTGAAGTAAGTCAGACAGAGAAAGATAAATATCATATGATATCACTTATATGTGGAATCTAAAAAAATAACACAAATGAACTTATTTACAAAAGAGAAACAGACTCACAGACATAGAAAACAAACCTATGGTTACCAAAGGGGAAAGTGGGGGGGAGGGATAAATTAGGAGTTTGGGATTAACAGATACATACTATTAAGTATGAAAGACATAAACAATAAGGTCCCACTGTACAGCACAGGAAACTATATTCAATACCTTGTAATGACCTATAATGGAAAAGAATCTAAAAAAGAATCTATCTATCTATCTATCTATCTATCTATCTATCTATCTATCTATCTATATCTGAATCACTTTGCTGTATAACTTAAACTAACAGAACAATGTAAATCAACTACAATAAACTATAATTAAAAAAAAAAAGATCGGCATGGACATTTAAACTACATGAACTTTAAGATTCCCTCAAACCCTGGGTTGAGCTTTCATGAAAACACTTAGAAGGAAGCTGAGAGACAGAAGCATAGAAAATAGGTTGTTATTTAGTTTCTAGGACAGACTCCTTCGAGTTGAATCCTTACTAGTCTTGCTTATAGATTATAGTTTAAAACAATCAAGATTCAAATTGCATGATTCCTTGCGATCTTTTCAGGGGAATCATGTCAAGGTCTCTGGGAAGTGAATTAAAAAGTGCATTCATTTTCAGCCAGGTGTCCATGACCAAAAACCAGAGCCTTCTGAGTTATGTGCAGTGATGACAGCCTATCTCATCTGGTTCCCGACTCCCCTTAGCCCAATAGCCATGTTTTGCTTTTACTTTGTCCTGGTTTCCGAAGTTTTCTCTTACTCACCGTTTTTCAAATTATTGGCATGTTTTCACATGACACCGTTGAAAGAAACCAACAAGTCCAAAATAACCTTGTGTTCCTGTGAGACTTTCATACAAATAAATTAGTAAAATGTAGTTGACTCGTGTTTAGTTCTGAAGTAGCTGTCTTTAAAGGTTATCATCCCCTTTCACATTCAATGTTTTGGGATGCTCTAAACACTTTGGACTTTTCTTTAAGATTTAAAAGAATGATGCATTGGTGGATGTGTTATAAAATTATAGCACAGAGGGCTCTGGAATCTCACTGCTTATATCACTGTTACCTGTGTGACCTTGAGAAAATTACTAGACGTTTTGCTGTGTCCATTTTGTAATTGTAAAAAAGAAAGGGATACTAACCACACATGATAGGAGTATTGGGAGGATTAAATGAGTTGATACATATAAAAGGCTTACAACATTGCTTGGTCAATAAATATTAGTTGCTATTGTTATTTTTATTATTACTGTTACTATTTCACTAGTGCTATCATTACCTTCCATTCCAGGGAGGGGATTCTCGTCCTGTAAAATGCATTTACATTTGTTGCTATCCCACAGCATGTCAACAGGACAGAGTTTCTTGGAATGGGAACAGCTAGGAAAAGAAAACAATAAATCAGATTTTAAAGCTTTCAAGGGTCATCAGACCTTTGGAACATTTGTTTAAATAATGAGTACATTTCCAAGGGGAGAAGAGTTAAGATTTTTTTAAACATTTTTTTATTGAGTTATAGTCGTTTTACAATGTTGTGTCAAATTCCAGTGTAGAGCACAATTTTTCAGTTATACATGAACATACATATATTCGTTGTCGCATTTTTTTCGCTGTGAGCTACCACAAGATCTTGTTAAGATTTTTAAGGAGCTTAAATTCATATTTATGAACTGCATGCTATTAGGTAGTAATTCTGTAATTACAAATATTCTCTGTGGAAACCTCTGGAAACTAAACTGTCATTTTGGCAAGTTACCGTCTTTTTAAGAAGATTGGTGTTAAAACTATGCAAATTAGCTGTCAACAGAGCTTATTTTACCAAAAGTAAATAGTGTTCTAACATAGCTCCTAAGCCTTATCTTCTTTAAAATGGAGGTAAGAACATTGACCAGGACAGCGGGAACGTCTTGAGGATAAACGTTCTTTTTATATGTTTCCTTTTCTGCTTGAGAAAGGCAGAGGGGTCTTCTTGGCTCAGTGTTAACTAACATATAACCACCAGCTCATCCTTCACTTGCTACTCACACAGAGTGTTCACTCCTTTACTTTTGCAAGACCTAAGTATCCAACTTAGTTACTTTATATTTTT
This sequence comes from Camelus ferus, assembly GCF_009834535.1. Taxonomy (NCBI): domain Eukaryota; kingdom Metazoa; phylum Chordata; class Mammalia; order Artiodactyla; family Camelidae; genus Camelus; species Camelus ferus. The sequence continues at coordinate 17,932,834 of NC_045732.1, forward strand.
ATTCAGTGGTTATAATTTTCCCTTTGTTCTGTATATTAAATGCTTCCCCCCACCACCAAATCAATCACTTACTTTGCTTTTAGAACACTTTTGGGGGTCATAATTTGTCTCATGAAGAATCACAAAATCCTCACAAGAAGATGTCCAAGTCCAAATTAATTTTAAGTCATTTTCACTTAGAATAAGATTTCCCATTCGGTAATCTTAAGCAGAAGGGTTAAAAAATTGCCAAAATCGGATGCAGGGAGTTTTGTCACTCCCTAGAGACTCCAGGAATGTTTTTTCCCTCCTAATTTTGGGACTTAAATTTATAAACAGCCTGAAATAAATTTAATCTAATGCTTGCTCTGGAATATGCAAAACTGGAGACTGGAGTAGAGTTTTACAACCACATTAGACTATGCACATTAATGAGAACAAAAGTGCTCACAAGTTGACATTCTGAGTTCATAACCACTGAGCTTTTGGGTCTTACTGCAATATCCATGTAACACCTAATTAAAAAAAAAGAATAGATATATATATTTGCCAAACAGTTACCTGTAGATCTGCGTTAGAAGCTCACAGAAGAAGAGCTTGAAGAGAGTGTGATGACTCTATAATTAATGAAGCATTCTCCACACACACTTTAGCAGTGGCAAGAACAAGCATAATGAAGTATAAGAAATGTTTACCGATCTTCTTCTGGGATCTGGATGGATCTTCTGATAATTGAGTACGGATGGCGGGGAGCCGTGGACAAGCACTTACAACCTGTGTGGTTGGCAACTTTAACAGGCACTAATTCAGGTACTGATGTCAAAGGCACTGATATCTGAAAGAGCTGTAGTAGAGAAAGATAACTATAATACACATTTTTAAAAAAATGTCTACTGTCTGCATTTTTGCCTTTATCTCTTATGGTGGTGATTTTAGCAAAGTTGTCCATTAAGAAGTAGTAAGGATAAGGGCTGGCATGATGGAAAGAATGCTGGGCTGGGAGTCAGAAGACTGGGATCTTATCCAACTTTATCAGGTATTTAACTTTGGTCAAATCTCCTAACTTTTTGGTGTCCCTGGTACCCTTGTAAAATAGTCCCTGCTCCTGCTTTAAATCTGAGTGTAAATTGTAAGGATTAAATGAAATTATAGCTGTGAAGTTTCTTTGAGACCATGGTAATAGGTTATTGTTAAAAAATATTTACTTATCCCTTCCCACGCCGCCTCCATTGAAGGAATACAGTTTCCTGTTCCTTGACTTTGGACTTGGCCATGTGACTTTCTTTGGTTGACAGGACATTAGCAGACACGACACAAGCACAAACTTGAAATTGTGTGTGTGTTCTGGGGCTTGTTTTCTCATGCTCTCTTTCTCATGAGAAGAGCATGATCTGGCAGGCTTGCTGGTCCAAGGGATGAGAGACACAGGGACCAGAACTAGATTCAACCTGCAACCTGGTGTCCAGCCCACTCTGAACTAACTGAATCTCAGATACATAAATGAGAATAAGTTATCATTGTTTGAAGCCGCTAAGTTTTAGGGTGTTTTTTATGCAGCATTACATAGTAATCACTGACTGAAACAAGATCATCACGCCCAAAACAAATAATTACAGGTAACATCAATATCATTTTTTCTATGTTTCTACATGCCAGCCCCTGTTGTAAGCACTTTTATATTAATTCATTTACTCTTTATAACAACATTAGAGGGTGGGCTTTTTAAATTACCCTCCCCTCACTCTACAGGTGAAGAAACAGATGTACAGAGAGGTTATATAACTTGTCTAAAGCCAAAGAACTCCTGATTGGAAGAGTGGGGATTTGAGCCCAGTCAGTCTACTCTAGAGCCAGGGGGGATACTCTTAAGAATATGCCTTACTACTTTTGAGAATGAAATTACTGTGACCAGAAGAAGCGAGATGGGATCTCAGCAAGTAGAATTTAGAGAAATATCAATTACTTTGTTTCAGAGTGGGTTCTCTGATACATGGATGAATTTGAACTTGATTTTAATATTCTGTCCATTCAATCACCATTCCATGCAGTCCTTACTACACAGAGTATTCATTTATTCACTTAGTTTCTAAGAGATATTTCACCGAATAGTCTGTAACTTTGGGTTGAGAGGTAGTTTAAAAAAAAAACTACTATTAAAATGTTCAGATATGCATATTTGAAAAGAAAAACTGCTGTGTACTTCCACTTGAGCACATTCTTTAAAACTACTCATTTGTTGAATACAGCAGTCAAAATAAAGTACTCAACTATCTATTAAGTGGAAACAATCCATTAAAGTTGTGTTTATCCTGACCTTTCGCTATGTAATGGAACTTCTGTGAGTCTAAGAGAGTGTTTTTCAACTGTTTATTTTGCATGAACTTCATCTTCTTGCGAAATTTTTCAGCAGCAATCTAGGGTATAACATGGCCATGAACTAAAGCCTCCTACGTTATGCAAGCTTTGTTTCTACTGACAGTTGATGCTTAGCCATACTTATGTCATTTTTTTCTCCCTGATTGTCAAATAGAAGTCAGAATTTGTACATGTTCCAAGGTTCTTGAAAAGAATTTAGAAAAGAAACTCTACAGTTTAAGGGATATTTTAAGGGCTACTAGAAGGGAAAAATTAAGGATAAGTTGACCTGTTACCAAACAAACCAGCGTTCCATTCTTTCTGTCCAATTAAGATAATTACCTAACATGAATATATTCAATGCATATGTAATTTTACTGTAATATCTCTTTTCATAATCATGGGAAAAGACTGTCTAGGCAAATGTGACAATTACATGAATATGTCAACATGCATGAGGAATTTGCAACATAGAACCAATGGAAATGTAGTTTGACTTACTCTTTTTAAGTATTTTCCTAAGTTTGTTATTACTGCCCTACTATGCAACATTTATCACATTTTACAACAATATGGTAGTGATAGAAAGAAAAACTTACCTATTGAGCAAAAGGGATTTTATAAGATGGAGTAGGGAAGAATCATTTCTTTCTTTTTTTTTAGTGGGGGAGGTAATCAGGTTCATTTATTTGTTTATTTTTGGTGGAGGTATTGAACCCAGGACCTCCTGCATGCAAAGCAGACGCTCTACCACTGAGCTACACCCTCCCCCTGAGAAGAATCATTTCTTTCACAGGGACTGGAGGATTATTTTCAAAGGTCTTTTGAGCTGGATATTCTCCATTTGCCTCTCCCGAGACACCATCCTCTCTCCTTCCTTCCCCACAGGGATGCTGACCTCTATGGACCTGATCTAGGGGCACCCTTGTCTCCCACCCCCACCCCTCTTGGGCTAAAGGTTGGCATTGGCTGCCACTCCTCCAGCCCACCCATTAGCCCTCTTCTCCACTTTCTCTCTGAGCTCCCATAACTGCTCCATCCTCTTGCCTGTTCAGTCTAAGGGTGGGAACAGCTTCCCCTTTCTGCCAGCCCTGGGTACTTCACCAGGCCTCCCTCCTTCCCCAACCCTGCCCACAGCCTTCATTAAACTCTCCTCAGTCACTCCATTTGAACAACACCGAACCTAACGAATACATAAGACTTTGGTTGTCTTCGTTCCTTTTAATGTCTGTTCCAGTAACTCCCATAGGATTTTCTGATTCTTGACATTATAGCATCAGACAGACAGTAACTGACAAGGGTTCAGTAACTGGCAAGGGTTCAGGTTCTTCTTCCGTTGGTGACTAACACTGTATCCTGTAACTTACCGAACAAACCTGGATTTGAAGCACAGCTCTGCCACAAGTTACCTCTCTGAGCTTCCGTTTCCTCAACTATAAAGGAAGATAAAAAGCTGCCCTTTCAGCTTGTTTCTGGGTTGAATGAGATAACACACCTCAAGCATTTAGACAGCACTTGGCTGGAAGCTGAGCTGTGGCTGTCAACACAATCAGCATCAGGGCTCCAGAGAGGGTGTGCAGGCTGATGTCCGCATACCTGTTTGGAAACGTACGAGGTGCTCGTGTTCACACAGACGAGGCTCTCTTCATTGCAGCAGCCGCCACACCGGAACACATTCACACAGGGAGGCTTGAAGAACGTGTCGGTGCTCCTGCCCAGCTCGCTGGCCACCTCCACGCACGTCTCTCGAGGGCTGCACTGCGTCCTCTGCCATTCCTCATCTATAACTGCGGAGAGGCAGCTGGCTGAGCCCGCAGAAGAAATGGCCCTGACATGCCAACGTGGGCCAGAATTATGCTGAACATAGTCATTCTGGCATGCGTAGTGCTTATTTTACTTGATGGGTATTTTGGGTTAGTTTTTTACCCAGAGATTGCTTTCAGAAAAATTACAACCAAAATCTGTGTTCCTTCCCATTTATATAACACCTTTGTAGATTATAATTCTATTTTCCATTAGTGATGAACATCACGTCCTATATATAACTATGCTGGGTACATCTCGAGGAGCTGGCTAATAAGGAAGTGAAAAGATGCATGGAAAGAAATAACATGTAAGCAGTATTTATTAAGCAATTTATAAGACACAGCTGGATAGCATGTCTTCTACTTGCAGCCAGGTTCGGGTAGCTTTCAGCACCATCAGGAAATACATTACGGTTGGTTGCTTAAGTAAGTATAGGAGGATTCAAACCCGGCAGAAACATGAATGAAAATTTCAGTGGAACTAATCTTTCCTCAAGTCAGAGTGTTCTCATTTGCAAACACCCAATACCTATGTTTAAATAAAACAATGAAATAAGCCGGTTCATTTTAATGAAAGAAGTGATCTTCTGGCCATTCTGGCTAATTTGTGGGAAACAAGAAAAAGAAACCAACTTCTGGGAATCAAAAGAAGATTACATGCATTCTTGTAAAACAGTACTTGCTTTTCTTTCCTAGTTTATTTTTTAAATTAGATTTTGATACTTTGATGCTTAATGTTGTTTAGCCTTTCTGTGGATGTTTTTGGGAAATGATTCGATTTTATGATAAAGATGACATTTAAAGACTTAGTTTGCTATGGAACTGTAGAGTTTATTATACGTTGAAAACCAGCTGTGACTGGCAGCTTGTAAACTCACCATCCAAGATGCCCACCTCCTGGTGTTCACACCCTCGTGTAACCCCCTCCTGTGTGTGTGGGCTGGACCTAGTGACCCAATTCTTGTAAGAAAATACAGGAAGAGTGATGGGATGTCACTGCTGTGATTACATTAAGAAAGACTCTGACTTCCATCTTGCTAGCAGTCTCCATCTCTTGCTGGCACTGTCTCTTGCCTTCTCAGCTTGCAGGCTTTGATGAAGCCAACTGCCATGTTGGAAAGGTCCCCATGGTAGGAGGGTGGCCTCTATCCAACAACCAGTGAGGAACTGGGACCCTCAGTCAGCTGCAAGGAGCTGAATCCAGCCAGTAACCTCTGAATCAACTTGGAAGCATATCCCTCTCCAATCGAACCTTGAGATGCTGCCTGTGGCCCAAGCTGACACCTTGACTACAGCCTCCGGGGAGACTCTGAAGGAGAGATACTGAACTAGGCCATGGCTGCACTTCTGACCCACAGAAACTGTGAGATAAAAAATGTTGTCTGAAGCAGCTAAGTTTTGGGGTATTGTGTTACACAGTGGTTAGATAAACTCTGCTCCATTTTTATGCCATCTTCAAAAGTTTGTAATCGGTCTCTGCCCAGATTCTGAATCTCCATATATGTGAGCATGTTTCCACTAGAAGGGACAGAGATAAAATATTATTGCTGCAGATCTGATGCTAGTCTCTAAATTATTCCCTTAAAATATCTTTTCCATATCCTTTCTCCTTTCCCCCTACTCTTAATCTCAAATTTCCTCATATGTTGCTTCTTCGATTACTAAAAACACAAAATGTAAGATGTTCAGCTGGCTGCAAAGCACTGCAAACACTACACAACTTACCTAAATTTTGCTTTTTCATAACAAAATCTTCTGTCCTAAGAAATCGTTTAAAATATCTGGTTATGAATATTTACATAAAGAGATGAAGGTTGTAAACATGAGATAAAGTACCCATTAGGTATTAACATGGGTATTACTTAATTCACTATTATTAATCATAAATTCTTGACAAAACAAGTAGTCAACTTATAAAGACATTCTTTGTTTAAAATTCTACTTAAATGTTGCTTTCTATTTACTTTTTTATAAAACTAAGTTTTGAAAGTTGTAGCGATAAGATTTTAATCAACCCTGTGAAATTATGACCAATGTCACTGATTAAAGGCTTCATAACTCTGTTTTCTTTACTATTGCCCAGCAGGAGTGCCCCGCCTCAGGGAGCAACCCTGAAATCCACGAGGGAAAGTTGATAACAAGTTGGAAGTGGGATAACACACTGATTTGATAATTTGCTGCTTCTAACCTAGTAAATACTTTAAAGGATCCCCCATGTAATAAGAGAAATTTTAGAGGTGGCAAATTCCATATTTTTAATGTTTTTAAAAAATATTTAAACACTTTTTTTATGGTTTCCTCCTTAGAAAGTGTCAATTTCAACATCAATGACTTTTTTGTTTTGATCATCCTGTCTCCATCTTCTCAGAGCATCTCCAGGCTGGCCTCAGGCCCTCAGACACGTAATGTGGTTAAGGCCCTGAGTCTCCAGATGAGTTCTGATCACTTTACTTCCATGAAGTCCATGCTTATTCACCACGCAGAAACTACAGCTTCGCTAGAGCTTTAAACCTCTGGCTAAATTGGGTTCTAGGCGTGGTTCCAACTATCTCAACTCAGTTAGACACACAGTCACACACGCAGACACCAAGCATCCTCCTCACAGCCCTGCCCCAGTGCTGCCAAGGGTCTGATCCTGCCTGTGCACAGACTTCCCCACAGCCAGCAACAGTGGCTCGTGCAACAACATGGTCTTTTTTACATATGGAAAAAAATAAATATAATTCTATAGGGAAAGAAAAGAGTAATTTTGGCTTAGCAGTCAATTTGAATTATTCAACAGACACAATCTGTTACTGGGTAATCATATGTTAATTAAATTTTAAATGTTAGAACATCAATGCCACGGTGGCTTCTTGTATGGTTTGGACATGTCATCAAAAAAGTTAAATGCTTAATTGGCGGCCACACAATTGTATTTGGCAAGCATTTCATTCATTATGATGCAGTACATGTTACAGACAATGGGTTTCTTTCTTTCTTTCTTTCTTTCTTTCTTTCTTTTTTTATTTTTATGAGGGGGAAGTAATTTGATTGATTGATTTATATTTGGAGGAGGTACTGAGGATTGAACCCGGGACCTCGTGCATGCTAAGCATGTGCTCGACCATTTGAGCTATAGCCTCCCCCTGCAGACAATGGTTTTCTTATCAAGGACCTCCAGACCTTACTAGGGAACAGTCTTTGCCATTATTTCAAATCATGTTGTTTTCTAATCCAGAGTCTAGATTCTTTGGTCTAGAGAATTTCTTCCTCCATTACTCTCCCAGTAATATCAGTAGGCATTATTCTAACTCAGCTTCTAACTTCTACATTTCGTATTTACTTAAAAAAATCACAGAATTTTGAAGACACAAAAAATCTATACTTAATCTATTGATTTTTATCCATGTCGGTATGGCTGTAGAATGCTCCTTGTTATGGAACACCCAGGTTGTCTTATTTTTTAAGTAAACTCAAATTGTTTTTCTACTGACAACAGTCTTTCTGGCTTTGTTTACCCTCACATCTCTGAGTTAAATATATTTCTATATTTTCAAGTGCTACTTGGTGTTGAATTTTGATCTCAAAATCATATTGAATAGATTTCTCCATGGAGTAAACAGAAGAAACCAGGATTCTCCACTAACATCAAAGCCATGAAGTCAAAGACCCCTTATTCTTTCTTCTCCTGGACATGGGCCCGCCCTACTCAACCATTTAGAAGTTGGTGCATTGTTGCTATCTGATACAGAGCAAGAACTGACCTGCGCACGCATACACCTACCTTTGAGTGTCTCGATGTCATAGAAAGTGGCAGCAAACCTGGTGGACCGATGGGGACTGGAGCGGGAGTCCGAGCTGGTGAGACTTTTGAGCTTCAGCCGGCATCTCCACAGCTTCCAGTCCTCGAAGTGCGTGATCTGCAGCAGTTCCTCCAAACCCGAAGCCGCCCTAATCTGCTGCTCAGACCGTTCCAACATTGACCGATATGCTCGCTTAGACCGAAACAAAAATACTAGTTGAACAGCAAGTTACTCAAGTTTGAGTTTATCTTACTAATATTCATGGCTAACACTTATAAATGTCAGTAGAGCTAAAAAGAAATTAGATTATTCAAATGTACACCAGTACCTAGGAAAAATGACATTTAGTATCTTCTATTCATATTCTGTTCATTTATGAGTAAAGGAATGATTTATTCCCTCTGGGTTCTCAGAACATTGAAAATCAATATTGTAAACAGTAAACAAAAGAAAAAGACAACCTACGGACTGGGAGAAAATATTTGTAAATGATGCGACTGACAAGGGCTTAATTTCCAAAATATACAAACAGCTCATACACCTCAATAACAAAAAAAACCAACAACCCAATCCAAAAATGAGCAGAAGAACTAAACAAGCAATTCTCCAAAGAAGACATCCAGATGGCCAACAGGCATATGAAAAGATACTCAACATCGCTAATTACTAGAGAAACACAAATCAAAACTGTAATGAGGTACCACCTCAACACAAGTCAGAATGATTATCATTAAAAAGTCTACAAATAGCAAATGCTGGAGACAGTGTGGAAAAAAGGGAGCCCTCCTACACTGTTGCTGGGAATGTAAACTGATGCAGCCACTATGGAAAACAGTATGGAGCTTCCTTAAAAAACTAAAAATAGAGTTGCCATATGATCCAGCAATCCCCCTCCTGGACATATACCCAGAGAAATCTCTAATTCGAAAAGATACATGTACCCCAATGTTCATAGCAGCACTATTCACAACACATAAGACATGGAAGCAACCTAAATGTCCACTGAAAGATGAATGGATAAAGAAGTTCTGGTATATATTATATATATATAAAATATATATATAAGATATATACACACACACATATACATACACACAATGGAATACTACTCAGCCATAAAAAATGAAATAATGTCATTGGCAGCAACATGGATGGACCTAGAGATTATCATACTAAGCACAGTAAGACAGAGAAAGACAAATGCCATATGATACCACTTATTTGTGGAATCTAAACTATGACACAAATGAACTTATTTATGAAACAGAAACAGACTCATAGACAGAAAACAAACTTACGGTTACCAAAGGGGAAAGGAGGTGGGGAGGGATAAATTAGGAGTTTGGGATTAGCAGAAACAAACTACTATATATAAAACAGATAAACCACAAGGTCCTACTGTATAGCCCAAGGAACTATACCCAATATCCTATAATAAACCATATGGAAAAAATATGTGTGTGTATATATATATATAACTGAATCACTTTACTATACACCAGAAACTATTACAATATTGTAAATCAATTATACTTCAATAATAAATAAATAAACAAACCAACAAACAACATCACAGTGGGTTGAATGGTGGACTTTTAAATGTCCATGTCCTAACCCCCAGAACCTGTAAATATGACTTTCTTTGGGAAAAGGATCTTTGTAGATGTAATGAAGTTAAGGATCTTGAGATGAGGTCATCCTGGATTATCCGAGGGGACCTTAAATATAAAGCCTAGCATCCTCATAAAGGACGGAAGAGGGGAAGACACAGACACAGAGGAGAAGGATTTGTGAAGACAGAGGCAGAGATTGAAGTAATGCAGCCTCAAGCCAGGGGTCGCCTGGAGCCACCAGAAACCGGAAGATGCAAGGAATGATTCTCTCCAAGAGCCCGAGGGAGAAATGGCCCTGCTGACACCTTGATTTTGCAAGTGGATTCCAGAACTGGGAGAGAATAAATTTCTGTTGTTTGATGTCAGCAAGTTTGTGGTAATTTGGTATAGCAGCCACAGGGAACTAATAGAGATTTTTAAGTCATGCTATTTTTGTGACAGGACTCAGTGACAACTGTTTTCATCTGTTACTTGTTTGAGACGCTGACCCACAAAGTCTTGGGGACTTTGCCTATAGTCACACAAGAATGAAAGATTTTAAGACCCTGATCACCTGAATTTGCTGACTTCTAACCCTCTGAACTTTTTTTTCTTTTTATCTTGTTTACTATTTTAAAAACTTTTTTTTTTCTGAAAAAATACACTTCCAGAGTTTATGTTGAAAATTTGTTTCCCACACACTTGTATGAACTGTATTGGCTGATACAATACACGAATTTGTGAGGGAAAAAAAAAACTTGGTCAATAAAAGATTTTCAGTACGCAGATGAATTGTTCAAAATTAGAGGCCTGATTATATAAATAATGGCACATGAGTACAGTGTATACCATGCGATCATCAAAACCAGTGATGCAGACGTAGATTGGGACAGAATGAATTGAGCTCCTCCCTGGAATGTGCTGGAGATAAAGTGGTCTATCCATGGTTGGGGACCTGGATTTTCTCCTGCTGAGCTTGTGGTTACTGGATTTTGCTGTGTGGTTTGGATACTCGGGCTGAGAGCGTTTTCAGAGCCGGGGTGAGGGAGGAAAGGGCGGGAAGGAACAGTATGGCTGCAGGATGGTCTGAGAGAGGAAAGCGGAGGGAAAGGTGAACGTCAGCTGCCTGCTGCAGGGGGCGGGACAGTGGGGAAAAACAGGTGAGCAAATGGGGCTTTTAGGAGGCTTTACATTGTGCGGCGTGATGTCTATCCTCCTTCATTGCCCCTCAAAAACTTTAGTTAAAACCTGCATCATTCATCAGTGTTTTCCGAGTGAGATTTCTTCTTTTTAGATACGCCAATGGGTACTAAGAACTGTCCAAAAGTGAGTGCTCAGAAGAGCAAGCGTGGCTCCAGGCATGTATGATTCAGTTATGATACCTCTTTTCAAATGGTTTATGTGTGTGATGTATATTATATATATGTCCATATTAAAAATTAACCATTGTTAATTAATCATATGTATAAAATTAAATTTGTACATGGAACAGACATGAAAATATAAACAATGGTTAAGTCTTCGGATCAAGGGTTGTCAAACTACAGCCACCCTGGCCGAATTCAGTCTGCTGCCTGTTTTTTTAATAAATAAAGTTTTATTGGAACACAGCCATGTCCATTAATTTATGTATTGTTTATGGCTGCTTTTACTCTACAACGGTTGAGTTGAGAAGTTGGATTGAGACCTTCACAGTAGTTTTAATCTAAGGCCACTTATCTTTTTTATTTTTCAATTCTTCAATAGCCCCAGTCATATTTCTTATTATTCCATGTATTATATTGTCTCCATTCCCTCTTTTAAAATACTTATTAGACATCAACTGGAGCCTTTTAATGATCTTACATATCTTTTACATGCGCTTTCATATTTACCTATTTTTTTCCCCTTCATCTTTTTTTAATGTGTTACAGGTAAACTGGTTCCTCTTCTCAATCACCAGTTCTCCATTTGTGTGAGTCTAGAGTTTCAGTTTTTAATTTCAATTACCATATTTCTAATTTCAAATATTTCTACTGCATTCTCCTTCCCATCTGCTTTTTGTTTTGTTTCTGTAGGTTGTTCCTAATTTGTCATTTTTATGAATATGATTCCTTTAACTCTTCGAGGATCCTAAATATACTTAAGTATTTCTTCAAACTGTTTTCTATTTTAACTTCATATACATGATTTGTATCCTGATTATTCACTTTATTGGCTGTCTCAGTAATAATTACATCTGTGTGCTTTGGAATTTTGTTTCATAGTTTCATTTTCATTGCGAGATTCATGTTTCTTTCTCACCATTCTTTTGTCATCATTTAAAAGTCTATGGTTGCATCCCCTGACTCCCAGGACCCTGAATTTAGAATGGTGTTGAGTATTTATGACTCAGGGATCAGATGAGCTCAAGTCCTGGTTACAAGGAAGTATCTGCCTCTTCCTTTGCCATGAGTGAAGCAGTTTCAAAGAAGACACAGCTCCAGGCAGCAAAGAGAAGTAACCATTTCTCTTTCACTGACAAAGTGCATTCATAGAATCCAGTGCCCACTGGAGCTAAACTCTTGGTGACCTCCACCTTCCAGACTCAGAGTCTATTAGTTCTGCAGCTTCAGCTTCATGGGTTTTTTTTAAACAATTTATTTTTGAGATATAATTGACATATAACATGGGTGTAAGTTTAAGGTATATAACGTGTTGATCCCTTCAGCTTCATGCGTTTGGTACCATTTCTGCAAATGTCTGCCATCTGCAGCAGTTTACCATCATTTGATGAATTTCGTATTTCTCTTGTTGTTCTGGACCGTCTCAAAACGTGAATTGAGAAGGTCATCTTGCTTGGAAGTCCAGATGTGAATGTGCGTGTGTACGTGCATGTGTATGTGTTTTTAATAATAAACATGTTTTGAACATGTTTATGAGCTGAGGGAAAGAGCCAACAGAGGGGAAGAAAGGGGACATATGCAGGAGGGAAAGTGGGGACCGTAAGTTCCAGAGATAAGTAAACACTGGATGAATGAATGAGAGGGTCATCTTCTGAAACAGGAGGCTCACAGTGATGAAAGGGGTCTGTAGGTAGCAGGACTGCTTGGGACCTGTGATTTCTCACTTCGCTGAGAAGTTTGAATCAAGGCAATTTTCTGGGAGCAAGAGGGGTGGAAGAAGCTTGAAGACAGGGTTTGTGGAATAGGCATCGAATTTAAGCAGCATGCCACAGCTGCTTCATCTAAGAAAGCCGGGGATGAAATTGCGTAATTGCCAATCTCTCCAGCAACTCTGAAATTCAATGATTCGCCATCAGGGCTCATTTTTCAATAGTCTCTCTTTTCATGATTATTCATCCCCTCTTCTAGTTGGACAGTGTAACTATTTCACATTCAACCCACTCTTCGAGCTAAAATTTTGTTACAACACTGCTTCCCCATGAAAATAATGAAAACAATCGAATAGCTTTTTAAATGCTTTAAAAACTGGGCGATACTGAGAGGACTTTTATTTACTGAGGCAAATTTCATTCAATATCATCCATAAATACAGACTGATAAAGGCTTCATAGTTCTTACAGGTTTCAATTCAATCTCAGAAATATTTTTAAACTATCCAACCACGAGTGCTCAGGACAAAATAATCAAATCTCTGGATTGAATTAAAGCCACTGATGGCTCATAGGAGTTACCTCATCCTTAAAAATTGAAGTGTTAAGTATGAGTTATGTAAGCATACTTTAAGCCTCATAATTTAAAACCTAGTTTGAAATAACTGAGAAATCGCGGACATTCATTTTGTGCTTGTAAGTGGAAGTACTAACAATTCAGCTTAAGCAGAAACCTGACAACTAATTCATGGGGGTGGTGGGGGCACATGTTTCCAAAAGGTCTAGAATGGCCATTTATTTCCATGAGGCTTTCTGCACCGGTCAATTTTTTATAGAATTAATTTTATCTCATCTGCTTGGGCAAGACAAACATTAAGATCAAAAAGTGTAAATACAGCTCCCAATACATATTTCAACCATTGATTTCAATGGTTTTAATTACAAAACGCTTGCTGAGTAAGCTGCTTATGTCTTCCTATTTTCTAACGGGAGCGCTAATCAAAACTAAGATAATTAGAAAGCAGTCAGCAAGAGGAAGGAAGTGGAGCAGGGCTACCAGATCTCTGCCTTTTGTTACAGCAGCATGTTTTTATGTGTCTGTGGTAATTAATCCAAGACTGTTGGCAATTTCCCCCCCAAAACAACAAATCTTTCTGCGATGTCTTGGCTACCACAAGCCAGTTTCTAAATTGTGAGGCTTAAGGTCTCTGTAACGAGATTTTACCATTATTTAAATGGATACTGCTTTCTGCAGGACAGTATGAAGGGTAATAACTACTTCTCTTTTTGTTAATTTCGAAGTTCTCATGACGTTCTCCGCTGAGGAAGCGTGAGCTTCTCCAGAGCTCAGGCTCAGGCTCAGGCAGTAATCTAGGTCAAGTGTGACTAAGACAGAGAGCAAGATATCTGGAAAGGTATGGTGGCTGGGTTTGTAGGAGGAATTTGAAGTGTCCACATTGCAGGGGAAGTCAAAGGCCTTCTCTACTCCTAATAATTTGAGCTCTCAATTTCCATGCCCTCACCCTCCAAAAAATATCTAGTCAAGTAACACATTCAAAGAGTGAATGAAGGCATGATGTGGGGATATCAAGGTGCTCCACTGAAAAAAGACAGCAGGAGGCTGACCTTGGTGGGACACAGAGCAGGTGTGAGAGTGGGGGGACTGGCAAATAATATTCTGGGGTACCACTTCACCTCCACTAGGATGGCTACAGTCCAGAAGACAATATACCAAATATCGTTGAGGATGCCGAGTGATGGGGACCCTCCTAGGTTGCTGATGAGATTCTAAAATGGTGCTGTCACTTTGGAAAGAGTTCAACAATTCTTTAAGAAGTTTAACATAAACTCACCATATGACCAACCAATTCCACTCCTAGGGATTACCCAAGAGGCCAAAAATAGATTATTGGCTGCCTTGGGCTGGGAGTGGGAATGAGGGTTAACTGTAAAAGGGCACAAGGGATCTTTATGGATGATGGCTGCACAACTCAGTAAGTTTACTAAACATCATTGAATTACTTAAAACAGGTGAAGGGGTAAGTTTTATAGGATGTAACTTGTATATCAATATAATTGTTTAAAACAGAAAAAGAAAGAATTGGAAGCTTAAAGGGCAGGCTAATCGTATCCAATCTGGGAGGCAATGGAAAACACTGGAGAGTTGAACAATGGAATATCACTGGACACCCATTTCATTGGTTTGCTCTTTTGTTCATTTCCTCTTGCTCTGGCCTTAGTCCATGCTGTTCCCTCTGCTGGGAATGCCCTCCACTCTCTGTCCAGCTAAACTGCTCTCAGCCAGGTGTTACCTTCTTAAGGAAACCTCTCCCACCACTCCCCCCCACCCCCGCCTGGGTCTGGTCCCTCAGTCACATGGGTTCCTGGCCCACCGTCCTTCTCATCCCCAGTGCTGACCGGCACTGACACTAATGAATTATTTGTGTCATTACTTGCTTAATGCTTGTCCTCTCCACTGGGTCGTAAGGGCCACTGGAGCAGTAATTACATGTCTTATTCACATAGCAATAGTAAGGGCGTAAGAGCTAAATATTTATTAAATGTATGAATAAATCAATTCATCAAACACTATAGAAAATTAAACCCTGAGATTATTCATTTATTCAAACTGTGTCACTTATTTTTCAAGGATCTTCTGAATGTTCCCTCTCAAGGTCCCAACCAAATGCCACTTCTTCCATCAAGCTTTCTAGGATGCCCCTAAACTTAGACTGTATTACTTATGAACACACTGCATCTCCCTTACTAAACGCAGTCTCCTTGAGGGTAGGATAGTGTCAGGTTCATCTTTTTATGTAATAAGCTCTTAATACATATCGGATGAAAGAATTTATGAGCAATAAATACACACATGTATTTGACAAAAAGTCATTGGGCCCAGGTTTGTGTGGTCCGTTTCATCTTTTATATAGAGTAATGCTTCTCAAAACTTACTGTGCACACTCATCACCTGACGATCTTGTCAGGATGCAGATTCTGATGCAGTAACTTTGGGATGAGACCTAGGATGGTGCATTTCCAACAAGTGCCCAGATGATGAGGACACTGCTGGTTGGCTGGCCACATTTTGAGAAATACGGGCTTGTAGCAGAGGTTCTCAACCTTGGCTTCACCTTGAAAACTACCCAGGAAGAAGCCTCAAAGAAACACTGACGCTTGGATCCCATCCTCAGAGATTCTCATTTGATGGGTCTGGGATACACCTTGGCCATCAGGATTTTTTACAAACTTCCCAAGTAAGTTTGCTAGCCTTCAGGAAAGCTGGGTGAGAGAGATCCAGGGATTCTTTATACTATCTTTGCAACTTTTCTGTAACTTTAAAATTACTTCAAAACAAAAAGATTCTTTAAAAAATCTTCCCAAGCGATTTTAATGAGAAACGCTAATCTTGGGGATAGTGCATGTTGGTTTAAGTTCAAAGACTGGGGTGAGTGCCTGAGCTCCGTCCAAGTCCACTGAGGAGGGACTAAATGGTAGACGTATGCTGAGAAACAGTCTTATTCTTTAAGTTATACCTTGGATTCTAAACATGTGGATGAGTATCTTACTGAACTGGATTTTCGCAGCTCTTTCTTAAGTCACCTTAGTGATTGACTGTGGCCCTCTTCCCAATCTGGATGACTCTTTCAAGACTGGAGACCAACAATACTGTTTTCCAGGCTAAACAGCTTGAGGAGGTCAGCTGCCTTATGTAAGACCATCCTAGGTGACAGAATAAAAATTGCTGCTCAAAGTCTCAAGGAGCCAAAACAACCTGCTTCTCAAGAACAGAATTAAAAATAACCGGTACAACTTGGACTGAGTGGAATTCAACAGGGAAGAGTTCAGTTATAATCCTTTCACATGGCAATCTATAAAATATTTGAAGGAAAATATACATAAAAACATTAACATGATGCCACAGAGAAGGAACGTGGCTTGGGAGGACATGGCTGGGTTCCATCCAGGCTCTGAGCTGTTGGACCTTCAGTGAGGAATTTCTGACTGGGGTCCCTGACTACTTTTCCTCAAAGAATTGCAAACAGCTTTTCTTGGGCCATTCCAGTCCCACGCTCTTAAGAATCCTCCTACTTCAGATAGGAAAAAGGAGACCAGCTTTGCAAAATTCCCCCTTGGACTGCTCGAGAACTGGGGGTCTAAGATGATGTTTCCAAGCCTTTTCAAAACTGTTGATGCCATTTCGCCGAACTGTGCTGGCAACATGTCTTCAGGAAGTTAAGTGATCAGGGGTGGGGTGAACAGAATTTGTATATTTGGAAGACCCAGAAGCTTCGGAGGGTGCTGTGGAGGGAACACATTTCACACAACTTTCCATAGATTTGCTTGGGGTTTACAAGTGCTGCACGTGGGCACAGTCCTCTTATTACTGCTCCATGGGGTTCAGGGGAACCGCAGTCAGCAATTTTGCTTTGCAGTGGGTTTAGGGAGGTGTTTCAGGTTGCAACACCAGTAGTTCCACGCTCCCTCCACCTCTTTGCAACTTCTGTTTCCTGGGAAAAGCATTTTGCATTTCATCTGGAGCTTGATGTCTAAGGCTTAGCCAAATTTTCCCTGGTTTGGGGTCCAAGTTGTACCATCCCATTTCCCACTGTCCACAGATATGGTTCCCCCAGCTCTGTTCCCGTTTCTCACGCTCCTGCCTGTCAAGGAATCCACCTGGGCCATGTTAGACCCCTGAGGCCAAACTGAAGGTTTGTGACTTTGCCTCCTGTAGCTCTCAGGTGAAATTATACCTCTTGGAAAAATGCTTTGCCTGATACTGGAAACCACTCTGTGGTCTGGACAGACGGCTCACTGGAGAGGGGAGAGCATGGATTAGAATTGTTCAAAACTGGCTCTGAGTGGTAGACCACTCTGGAAAAGGTTGGCAGCTTCTTAGAAAGTTCAACAGACACTCACCAAATGACCCAGCACTCCCGCCCCTACTCAATGTACCCTTGATAAACGAGGACTTAACATTCACACAAAAACTTACATCAGTTTCATACTAGCTCTCTCCCTAATAGCTAAAAACCTGGAAACAACCTTTATGTCATTCAATATGTGAATGGCTGGTTCCGTCCCAGGGAACATCACTCAGCCATAAGAAGCATCACATATTGAATGACATAAAGGCATTGGGAGTGAAAGAAGCCAGTCTCAAAAGGCTCCTGACTACATGAGTCCATCAGTAGCATGCTCAAGAAACCCAAACCATAGTGACGGAGAACAGAGAAGAGGTTGCCAGAGGTTGGGAAGAGGGGGTGACTATAAAAGGCTGGCATAAATGAATTTTTTCTGTATCCTGATTACGGTGGTGGTCACACAAATCTGTGTGTTCAATTCAGAGAACTGCACATCAAAAGGGAAAAGTGTTAACTTTATCATATGATACCTTTTAAAAAAAAGTAAGCGGGCTTTGAATCTAAGTACTGCTTTTTTTTTTTTAGCTATTTGACTGAGGGTCAATTATTTAATTTCCTTAAGTTTCCTAATTACATTTCCTCACTTAAGAAGGCAATGCTAATAATACTGCCCTCAGAGAGCTGATGTGGAGATTACCCAAAGTCACACGTGGGAAAGGGGCAGACAGAGAGGAGGCACCCAATACTCTTCATTTCCTTTTCTTCCTCTGTGCAGGGTGGGGCATCTGGTCCTGTGCTGGGGTTTAGAGGTGTTTTATGGCCCCTGATTTCCCTTAGCAACCAGAGAAGTGAGTTTGAAAAGCTCAAGACAGGGCAACTCAAATCAGGAAATTAAAATTCAAAAGAGAAAAACGTTTCCAGGAGAGATCAAGGACAAACATTCTCTCTCTCTTTTTTTTTTTTTTAACATTTCTTGGTGGTATTTTCAGCTGAAAGGCCAGTTTTAAAGTTTCTGCCAGGCTTTCCTTATGTCTTTATAGCTGAAGGAAAAACCACCCACTTCTTAAACCTTTGTGTTCCATCAGTAGGGTCCGGCCCTCCCCAGAGCAGATGGTACCTAACACTCTGGGCCGTGCCGACCGAGGGCAGGGGACACAACGCACGTTTGCTGCTGATGACTGCTGTGAAAGTGCGTGTGTGCGCACGTCTGGGAGTGTGAGTGCATAGCTGTCTGGGTATTTTAAGGGGATACCAGAGGACTACGATGCCTGGGGCTGCCACATCCTCCAATGTGATGAATATTGTTGGTAGGTTTCTCCGCAGCCAAACTATCTAGCATGTGGGGAAATGTCTATGGCCCCCTTTACATGCTTTAAACCCGTGCTCTACTCAAATGCCTCTGCTCCCATCTGCTCCATCTGTGCTTTGGAAATGTGGGGACAGATGACTGTCGGCTGAGCTTGAGTGGCAAAACTCTAAAAGGAGGCTCTGAATCACCCCAAGAATATATATTCCTAAGGTCTGTCACAGTCTGTTTATCACTGATCTCAAAGATCAAGGGCCCAACGTCTAAGGAAACAACCCAAAGCCTTTATGGTAATTAGGCTATTGTTAAAAACAATTTCACTGCCTCCATACCCCTCCCCCAGCGCCCCAGAGAGAAGTATGTTTCTCAGCCCATTGATGTTGCGCCACGTGACCCACTTTGACCAACAGGACGTTACAAGACAAGGTGCAAGCAGAGGACTGAAATGTATTTCTAACTGCACAGTTCTACGTTTCCACCATCACCACAAGCACCCTTCTCTGCTAGCCCACTGATTCGAGGAGGATGAGGGGTCATGTAGGGCAGGGCCATCTATGGCTTGAGCCTTGATTCCCTGACTCCCAGCCGACCCACAGTAAAATAAGTAAAAATAGATTATTGATATTTTGAGCCACTGAAATTTGGACTGGATGGTCCCACTCCATTACTGTGGAAATAGTTAACTGCTAGAGCCCTGTCTCAGCCTAAGTGTAACATAATCCGCTGGGTGGACAGAGGAGCTTTATGTCAAACCTCATGCTCCTTTTCACAAAGCAGCCCTGCCGTGCCACTGGCAGTCTGCCCACGTTGCCCCTCTTCACCTTTCTTCCTAAAGACGCAGTGGTCCCGTGTCAACATCCACTGCTCTCCTCCTCCTCTTCCTCCCCTTGTCTAAGATGCCGATGATCCCCGGTCTTGCTATGATGGCAGAGTCGTGAACCAAGCGCACCACTGCAGAGGCTTTTACTTTTTCATCTCACCCTGTTCTTTGAGGGGTTCTACTACTTAGGGTGAACTCAGGGTATTCCTTCAATCAACATCACACTCTTCCTAACTCTCTCCAGAGTGGAACAGTACGTAACAACACAATTGTTGCCATAGCATTTTTCGACCCATGTCATTTTCTTTCTCCAGAAATAATTTTAGGCAAATCAAGATTTCAGGAAAGATAAACTTTTCTCAAAGATACGACTGTTATAAATATTTAGATGACAATGAGTGACAAAAGAGACTCATAAAACATGTACATTATTACTTAAAGTTTCAGGCATTAAAATTATCCTCTTCCTAGGCCAAGTGGAGCTCCTTGGCTGCTGATAAGACATGCAAATAACTAAGACATCTTTATTTTATAAAAAACTCATTTCCACTCACATGCCTGGCGCATGGTGGACATTCCACAAATGCTCACTGTGCTGAACGTACAGCTCTCCTTTTCCCTGGAAAAAGGAGCCTTCCGAGCAGCTGAAATAACCTTGAGTGTCTTCCTTCAGTGATTCTACCCCAGTGTCCCACCAGTCACTTCCCCTCTCGATGGTACGTTCAGAAACACTTAGAAGCAACCAAAGTTGTGTAAATTAGTCATTAATATGATTCACAAAATATTTCTAGCTTTCCATCTTCTGAGCACTTGGAAGAACTGCACTTCCTGGCCCCTGGTGGTTGGATGGAGCAGGGGGTCAAGGAGCTGTGATCAGAAGTGATGTGTGCATCACTTCCGGTCCAGAGTATTTAACTGTCAGGGCAAGACTGTGTTTTATCCAGATCTGCTGTGTGGCTAGATGTTGTTTTGCCATCTCTCTGTGACCACCAAGCTGGGATAATGGACTAAGGTGACTTCCACCTATAGCTGGGTCCTTGAAGTGAAAACCCTACAGGATAGCTTATGGCTGGAAAAATACTGGTGGATTCCCTGATACCTCCACCCAAATTCTCTCTAATCCTCACAGGAAAATAGCACAGGGTGAATGTACTGCCTTATTTTTTTTAAAACCTGTTAGAATTTTAAAAAATGAAACCAGACAAGCCATGATGAGAGTGGGTACTGGAGACCATTTGATGTAGTAGTTCATAACCTGGGTATCTCAAATCCTAGAAACCTAGTCCATCAGTCAGTAATAAAAACTTGTTTTAGTATCCACTCTATTTATTTATCCACCTTTCCACTAGGTGATTGTGACACTGAAATAAATAAGACAATGAAAACTTCCTGTACTCAAAAAGCTTTCATTCCAGTGGAGGGGGACAAAGCAATAGACTTCTACACAAGCAAATAAGCAATGTCAGGTACTAATACATACCACAAAGAGGATAAAAGGGTGTAATGGTAGAGATCAAGGCTGGCAAACTACGACTCGTGGACCAAATCCAGCCTGCAGCCTTTTTTCATAGAGCCTATGAACTAAGAATTCCTTCTTATAATTTTAAGTGATTAAAACAAAGGAAAAGAAGACTATTTCATGCATGAAAATGACATACAATTCAAATGTCAGTATCCATCAGGTCTGACTGGAACACAGCCACCCTCTACATGATCTGCTCTGGTTACTTCTCCAACCTCAAAACCTGCAGCTCTGGCCTCCACTTTCCCTACCCCAGCCACACTGGCCCCTGGTTAATACCCTTACCATGGCCACTGCACAAAGGCTGCCTCTGCCTCCCTCACTTCCTCCAGGGGTCTGCACAAACAAAACAGAATCAGAGCTCTCCCCTCACCCGCCCCTCTCTGTCTCCTTCCTCTTCTTGATTTTCTTCATGTCACTTACCACCCTGACATGTTCTAGATTTGCGTATTGCCTGCCTCCATCTGCCACACTTGGAATACAAGTTCCATGCGAGTTAGGAAGCCACTGCCTTATTTCCTACTGCATTCAACACAGTAGGTGCTCAATCAACAAATGAATTGTTGGATACTGGAAGGTTCTAGAGAGAGGCAAGGGAGATCCTTTAGGAAGAGGACATCCCAACCGGTCAAGACTTTCATGATGCAAGGAGGCTTCATGGCTTCAGAATGTCCTAGTATCTTGGTAGAGACTACGAATTAGTGGTGAGAGAGAGAAAAGAGGACTTACCAGCATAAAAGCAACCTAAGAAGCAGTGTCTCACCTTATCCCAATCGCATTCCCGATTATATACAGTTTCCAGCCCTCTCTGCTGATCTCAGGTGGTAGGAAAGAGCTGAGATTAGAAATGCGCTCAGAGACAATTGTTGTCATTTGTGTCCCTCTTTCTCCCATACCTCTAGGCCACTGTGGTAATGACAAATGTGCCTGGGAGTTCCGGGTCTTACTACCTTACATTCTACATGCAAGCATCCATGTGTCCAAATACTATATTTTCATTCCATAAATTGTCTTTATAAGTCTGTCCCCAAGGGGTTCCTTAATGAAACTCGCTCAACATGCAGTGTCAATGTGATTTTTGTCTAGTGCTCTTAGGGGTCTATAGAAAAGGTTAATCCACAAGTCCAAATCAGGGTTTTTAAATTAAAAAATAAATCATACAGGAAGCACCACATTCAGGATATAAGATACAGGGGCTTCTACTGTATCCTGCAAAACAATAATATGCTAAAGGGATAGAAAAGCTTCAATCAGCTAACTAAATGACTAGGAAAGAAGAGATCTGTGTCTAGAAGCATGTAATTCAACAGATTTAACTGTAAGGTCATACATGAAGAAGAAATTAGTGGGAAATATTTTGAATGTCTTTCATGTCAAGGGCAATGCCTGACAGGAAAGTGGACAAGAGCTCGCTGGGCCATCTGACTAGCAACAAAGTCAATGCACTTTGCTGTGCATGACCTTAGGGAGGGCAGTGGGGGTGGGTCTGCTTCCTGGAGTTAAATATGGAAGGTGCACCTCAGTTCTTGTCATTCAATTCCCTTTAGAGACAATTTCGGAAGAAGGCCAGGGACACAAAGGCTATGAAGTCTTGTGAGCCATGTGGCTTCTCATGAAAGCTGGAGGTATCCCACATGCTTGTGGACTCAGACTTTTTCCAGTCTTAGGCAGAGTTTGAATGACTCCAACACCCACCAATATTCTTCCACCGGTGACGTTAAGAGGGAGCTAAAAGTTAGTGTGGGGGAGAAGGAAGCAAATTTTTTCAGAAAAGAGTTGGGCAAACTTATCGTGACCAGTAATTAGTCGTTTGTCATTCTACTGATATGTCTGTATCAGTGACTTTGAAAAGATTTATGGCAGATGGCTTCCCCTCGTGACTTAAAGGGGGTGCCAAGATTCCTGATGACAAGAAATGCTTATCAAATAAGGCAGAAGCAGTGCTGGCCAGGAGGTCAATGTAAACAAGGCAGTGACATTGCAGGTATTCATTTACCAAATGCCCAGAGTGTCTATATTATTGTACTAAGGGCTGTTGCATGGAGTTGAGTCTATGTGGATAGAGCTTCCTAAAGTTGTGCAGTGCACATCCTGTGCAACTGTATATGATTACCCCAACTGCTAAAAAAGCTGGAGAAAATAGACACAGAAATAAATCCCATCTCTAGATGGTTAATCTGACTATACTAGTGCACCAAGAATAGGCACTGGATTAACCTTATTTCTAGAAGAAAACATGTTCTGCTTAGACTGAAAAACTTAGCAGCTAAACAGTATACACAGCAGTTTTGAGATTTTCAAACAGATTTATCTCAGTTCACAAATTCCATGCACTACTGCCCTGAACAGCTCTGAGTACAAATGGCAAGACTAATGAAATCAGGATGCCTTTCACTCAAAAGGCACTGAGCGCAACTGTCTGGGGTATTAGTAACCGCCTGCATGGGTTACTGCAGGAAAAAGAACTGTTCTCAGAAACCATACTAGAGGCAACGCTAGTCGAAGGTAGAAAACCAGGAGAGCGCTCCAGGCTAGAAAGCGAGGACTGCGGGGAAAGGGCTACCTAGGGCTAGAGCTGATATTGTCGTCCTTTCAAGAAAAGAGGTGGTAAGAAGAGGGGTGGGTGAAGAGAAGCACACGGCCATGGACCCACCACTGGGGAGGACCCTAAAAACATCTTATACTAAATGAAACATTTTTAGCTCCAAAAAGCACAAAATACACTCATATCCCAGCGTCCAAACCATTACCATCTTGAATATGCTCCCAGACTAAACTGTAATTTCAACAAGAGGAACATTAACATTAAAAACATACTGCTTCTTGAATTTTCTCTTAAAAGAAGGTTGAGGGGGGGAAGAAAAAGTAGAATAATCAATACGATACACCTTCTTACCCGTCACCACCCGGTCACGCCTATGCCCGAACTTCTATTTACCTGTAGGTACTCCTTTCCTTCACATCAGAGATTTCACTTAGCTGGGGGTTGGGTGGATGTAAGGTCAGGATACGGAGCTTCACTTAATAAAGGAAATTCAGATAGATATGAAAAAGATTGCTGACAGTGTCGCTAAGCATAAAGCCCTGCATCTACTACGTGCAAAGACAGGCTGTCTGTCACATGCAAATTCAACTGCTTCCCTCCAGTGCCCCATTAAGCAAGTTTCTGGCTTCGCAGTAAATGTGAAACATTTAAAACTATACTGTGCCCAGGACCCTTAAAGAATTCTTGGCGTCTGTGCTCTTTAAAAGGGCTGAACAAGCGGAAGAATCTTACTCCTTTCCAACAATCCAGTCTCCTCTTGTACCATCAAATAAACTGACACTTAAAAATCCAAGTAAAATGGAAACATTTTAAAACTCCACGTAATAAAACTGAGGGGGGATAAAACCTCCATGAACCCAATACATCTAAGGATTCCTGAGTTCCGTGGACTTAAAAAAAGCTAAACAATATATAAAACAGATAAACAACCAGGTCCTACTGTAGAGCACAGGGAACTATATTCAGTATCTTGTAGTAACCTATAATGGGAAAGAATCTGAAAAAGAGTATGTATAACTGAATCACTTTGCTGAACACCAGAAACTAATGCAACATTGTAAATCAACTATACTTCAAAAGAAAAAAAAAAAAAGGCTGAACAACCTGAGAAGACTTTCTTGCTCCAAACAAGTCTGATTTTTTTTATCTAGGCTCAGAATTGGATTCCCTTTTACCTGCAGTCTGGTATTGAGATCTAACATCCAGAC
Source organism: Camelus ferus (assembly GCF_009834535.1). NCBI lineage: Eukaryota > Metazoa > Chordata > Mammalia > Artiodactyla > Camelidae > Camelus > Camelus ferus. Next base: position 17,957,689 of record NC_045732.1, read on the forward strand.
TTGTGGCAATGAAGTAAAACCGAGTGACTGTGGTCTCTCCTGTGTACATTCGGAACTTGGAAAGTTACAAAGGTGTAGAATGCTGGACAAGGTGACTCTCTAGCCCTACCACAGAGTTCAACCTTCACAGAAATACTGCTTATCTGTTTATGTACTGTATGTACATCTACGCTTTTTACGTAACAAGACTTTTTCACCCTCAAGGATCAATTTTCCCCTGATGGGGGCGATATCCGCCTTGTTGAAAATGCACGTCCTACCAACAGCTACAAAAACTCAAGTCCGCATTTGTCTATTCACGGCCAGAAATTTCCAGATCAATAATGATTTAGCACAATTTCAGTCAAACAACTACATCTGAATAATTTTCAAAATAAAAGATGAAAAAAATCCAATATAATCTGTGAAATACATGAAACTGGGTGAAATATTGCTCAGTCAGTAACATTCCAGCTGGTTTTTTTTTTTTTTTTTTTTTTTTGCATTACTCTCAGTTCACTGGGCTCTATCTGATGCTTGCTCACAGAATCAAAGATTCGATTGTGGTTGAATTTTACACACGTTTCAAAAAGCAAAGAACCAAAAGGGCTTCCAAGAAAAGTTTTCCAGATGGTGGCAATGGGTAATTTGGAAAACCAGATGGAAGAGGTCTGTAAAAAGCACAGTAGTTTTCAATTTACAGAAGAAATTAATGAACTAAACTAACTAAGCTAACATTTGCTGCTCACAGATGACATTAAAAGAAACAACCCACAAAGTTATCTGTGACATAAAAACAAATCAGGGCTTCATTAGAAAACCACTGTGCTATGTACACATATGCAACTGAGGGGAAACCTCACAATCTGAAGAGATTCCTGTCCTCTTACATCTCCAAAAGCCCCCTTCTCCAGCATTTTCAAAGACTCATGGCAAGAATCTTAGCGTAAGAAAGAGAACATGCATTAACGGGTGCAGATTATAGCCTGTCCACTACTAGGGATGTTCTGCATTTTTCTATTATCTAAAAAATAGTGGGGGCAAAGAAAGAACACCCTCTGTATAAGCCAACTAAGAAATCAGCATCACGTTAAAAACTGAGCTCACCTACCTTCACTGGTCCATGTTCGAAACTGGCGCCCTGCACCAACTGTAGAGAAGACATCATGAAAATATTCACTACTGCCCACCGTCTGTACATTTTGAATATTTTAATATCCACTGATTACCAAGCTGTTGACATCAGGCAGCTAGAGCAAACTGTTTCCAAAGGCATTCTCCAGAAGGAAAGCTCGAAACCCCAAGACTTCACATGGAAAAACAAATCATCAGTTGTGATCAAAATCCAATGAAACCACTTCAATTAGTCAAGGTATGTTTTTGCACAATCTTATGGGGGTGGTGAGAGATGAAAAAAATGTTCAGTGTTCTCATGCTCCAAAAATAATCAGGAGGTGGACATGTCTTCCACTTGAAGTGAAAAAGCACTCAAAATCCATTTCATGTCCAGCAAATTTTACAACAATCTCTCCATCCTATGCCCCAGGTTCAAGTTGTTTTGTAAAGAGGTGGTGCGGCCACCAACGTTTGCAGCTACAGGAGGCTGGGACCCAATTCTGGATTCAAACTTTTTTCACAACCCTCATGGAAGCTTGCAGTAGCATGTGTCTTAAATCTGACACAGATTTTGGCAGAAACGCAGGCAAGTCTTGGCCGTAATCCTGTCGCGTCCCTACCAATAGCAGGGCAGTTTTAAAAACTGACTGAAACACTCAGAACTGCTGTTATTTTAATGCAGATAACCTGTAACGTGAAACCCCAGCTCATAGGCATCGAAATGGCATTGCTCAGGAAGGGAGCACGGATGCTCACGCATCCACTATCAGTGACACACAGAAAGCAAAGAAGCATGCTTTAAAAACACATAGGCACACAGATAACAAAATATCCACATGCACGTGAAAGGCAAACATACACAAAATGATTTTCTTAACAGAAGCTTAGTAACTTAGGTCAAAATGAAAAACACTGATTTTTAAAGAAGCAACAGTGAGGTTTATTTGCATGTGTCAGACTATCTCACAGACATTGCTATCAAAACCACGTTATCATTTCAGTGTGGAATTCTTTAGAAGCACTGGTGAAGTCAGCTCTGGAAACTGGATGCACTGAACGGGTGGATGCCACCAACGGCAAAATCCTAGAAGGCGGCCAGACTCTGCCCTTGGGCTCGTCCCTAGTTTCCAATCTTTGATTTCCAGGTTTTGGCTCTTTCAAAGCCATTTTTTGCATTTCTGAAATCAAGAATGGCCTGAGAAATCTCTTCATCTGTGTTCATCACAAATGGACCTAGAGCAGAAAGAGACATTCAGAAAGTTCTGGGTGATGAGAATATTTTCTTCTACCACTAGAAACAATGTATTTCTGTATTTCTTAATCCGAAACAAACTCAGGCATCTCTGGACAGTAAAAGGTTATTTTTGCAGCATCTGCTCCCCGAGGACTGTAATACAAGTTTCTTGACGAGGATTGAGTATGATTATAAAGACCAAACTTCAGATAAACAAATGCAGTTACATCTCACTCACCCATTGCAGGCTGTCATCAGCAATGGAATCTCTTTATTCAAAACATTCTTGGGTTTGGTTCCATTACAACCATGTTTGTAGTTGTTAGTTCTTTTTATCTTCTTTGTTTGAAATTGAGGTATAACTGACATACATTATATTAGTTGCAGGTGTACCACAAAATGATCCGATATTTGTATATATTGGGAAATGATCCCCACAGTAGATCTGGTTAACATCTCTCACCATACCTAGTTACAGAATTTTTTTTCTGGTGATGAGAACTGTAGTTGTCAGTTGCATAGCATTGGCTGATGTCAAGAACTGAACCGATCTGATTAAAAAAAAATGGCGAATCTCATCATAGTTTTGGTATTTTTGCAGTATACGGGGCTGTGTCCTGACACGAGGGAAGTACGTCATTTTTGAAAATTAGTAGCACCCCATTGACAATAAACAGGAGATTACAAAAATTTCAACTGAAGAAAACATGACATTTTGGATTCTCTAGGGGTCAGCACACTAATTTTCTATAAAGGGCCAGAGTACATATTTTAGATTTTGTGGGTCAAACAGTGTCTGTCTCAACTATCTGACTCTTCCGCTGAAGCAAAAAGCAGACATAGACAATACAAAAGTGAAGAGGGATGGCTGTGTGCCGGTAAAACTATTTACGGAAACATGCAGTGGGCAGATTTGGTCTACGGGTCATAGTTTGTCTAATTCCTAGGTCTGAACTTGGGTTTTGCTAAAAGGGTAGAAGAGGTCCTCCGCTAATGGACCAGGAGGCAAAATGCCTGTCTCTTCCCTCTTCACATACTGTAGGAGCAGAAGGGTATCATCCCAGAATGCATCACTCCCACCATCTGTTGGATAAACAAGGCCAGCTCTTACATGGCCTTGGCAGTGTCTTGAAAGCAGGTGACAGCTTTGTCCATTGACTATCTTTCCTCCCCCAGTCTTCAGAGGTTCCATCAAGAACCTTTTAAATGGAAGTGACTCTTCTAAGGAGCTTTCTCCAAGAGACCCAGATGAAAATATAACTGTAATACTTTGAGGGACTAACACATTCAAACTTCTTAACTACTGTTAGCATATCAGCACCAGTGTGGTGCTTACTTTAAAGACTTGAGAAGGAAGACACAGGCTAACATGCTCTGATGATGTTGAGGCCTTTGGAGAGGTTGCAGGGAATAGAACGGCAACAGAAAAGGCAAACTGGCAGCAGGTATCTAAATTCATTCATTCATTCAATTACCTATCTGTCAAGTATTTATTGAGTGCCTGTCAGACGATGAACATGGTGCTAGGAGCCTGAGACATAAAGATGAAAGACAAATGAATGACAGACTCTCTCCCCTCAAGGACCTCAAATCTACCACAGACAGAGATATGAAAACAAACTATGATAAAACAGGGTGATATACAGAATGATAAAAGTATATAAAATCCATAGGTTCAGCACAGAAAGGGGAGAAGGAAGAGCTCAGGACAGGAGTCACAAATGAAGTGATGTCCAAACAGGCATACATGGAGGAACTGAGGATGGGGGCAGAGTGCTGGAAGGAGGGATGGGAGGGGGAAAATAAGGGGGGATCTGACATGTAGGAATGTCAGGTTCTGGATGCCAGGTTCTGGATGCCACCTACGGGAAGAAGGTTGGACATAATTCTGCCGGTAAAGGGTTAAGTAGAGAGTAATGTGATTTGATCTGCAGTTTTTAAAAGAAAACTTCGGCATCAGGGTGGAGAAGATGTCTGACCTGAGAGGCTGAGTTGATGCTGGAATTGTTGAAGGGTAACTGAGACACAAGACAAGGGAGACTGTGGGTGGAGCAAGGAACTCAGTTCCGGATATTTTGACACAAAGGTGCCGGAGACAGTGAAACAGCTTCCTGGCAGAGGTACCTGGTACACTGTTGGAAATAGGGATTTGGGGCTCACGAGAGAAATTTTGTCTGCAGATGGAGATTTGGAGTCTATCAGGTAGGAAAGAATGAGAGTCTGCATATGCAAAACAAATAATAAATCCAAGAGGGCACCCAGGAGAAGCCAATTTTTTAAAGGACACAAGGAGGAAAGGGAAATGGAACTCAGAAAATGGGAGCAGGACCGATCACCTGCACATCAACATTTTGCTATAGCTTGGCCTTGTGGACCACCTCTCCCAACTTTTTTTTGAGGGGGTATAGGGGTTATGAACAAGAAAATTATTTGATAATTATTGATAATCCCATAAATCCTCTTTTAAACTACATTTCATCTCTTCTCTAACTAAACCTTTAAACTCCCTCCGTCTCCTGTAATACAAATAGTGTGAGTTTAATCTCTTATCATGTAGAAACTCGCTATAGTAGAAAGAGCACAAGACAAGGGTTTAGGAGACTAGAGTTCAAATCCCAGCTCCACTACAAACAATTCATTCCCATCAGGGAAGCCACAGGGCAGAGTAAGGGGCAACTGGGCACAGTGAGAGGCAGAAGGACAGGGTGGTTGGAAACCACACAGCCTGAGTGTGAATCCAGCCACATGACCAATGAACCTCTGTACCTCCGCTTCCTCATCTGTAAAATGGGGATGAGAGTACCTACCTCGTTAGATTGTTTTGAAGCTTAAATGAATTAATGTTCGGAAAGCACTTGGACCAATCCCACTATACAGTAGATGCCACCCAAGTATCTGTTATGTAAATAAGTGAAATATCTGGATTTCACTTTCCTCATCAACTAGTCCTGGTTCCCAAAGAGTCGAGAGATGGTTGTGGTTGTCTTTAAACATGCACAGGTAAAAGAAAAACTTCCACGTCTGGGTTTTAATAAGTTAACAAAACAAAGTAAGTAAAACAAACAAGATGCTTTGCTTCTCATGAACTGAGGTTTCAAGGGCCATCTCTAGCTTGTCTTGTTGATCTGAGTTTGTGTGTGCAGGCATGTCCAGTGTCCCTGAGTCCCGAGCCTCTGGGAGAGATGAACAGAGGGTGGTGCAAGGCAGTCCTACCCCTGTGGTCTGCCGCCTATTTCAGATGGACTCCTGTTTTTCATTATTGGCACAGAGGAGATTGCTTAACTTAAAAGATTTCAATTCCACACATCCTTTTCCCACCTAAATTCTAGCTGCTGTTAATAAAGATGACAACCCTACTCAATTTGTCTGCAGGCTTCTTCCAGAAAAACAAACTATTTCAGGGCTGTTCAATCAAAATAAAATAAGAAACATGAACCTTTGGAGTGGAAATCAGAAGCCTTCAAAATATAGGTCAAAGGGGGTAGGCTAGGTGGGGCATAAATGAATGCCTTATTAATAGAACAAGAAAGAAGAATATTTACAAAATAATCAGTGTTCTTTAGATTTGTGATCAGCTGGGTTTTTTTCCCCCTGAAATCACTGTGTATACCTTTATGCAAGTCAAGGTAGCATAATGGGATTTTAATGCATGTTAAATATAATAATTAGATAAGTGGACATACACCATGTTCTATAGCATTTATCTAAATAATAGATTCGGTACTAGGTGCTTTTAGACGTTCCTCATTTAATCAAACAATATTTTGAAGATGTCAAGATAAAGAATTGAAGTGACTGTTATGAGTACTTATTCCAGGGTTTTCTGCCTCCAAGTACAGCCCTATTTCTACTATACCACAATTACCTCTGTTTGTTTGGTTTTATAAAATAAACTAAGAGTGACTCAAATATTTTAGGAACTTCCAAAGAAATATTCCTAAGAGGTTCCGACTTTTCACTAAAAATGCAACAGACTACATGGACAGTATTGAAATCACTGTTATTTTTGGTAAAGGTAAAAACGAGATTCAAGTCCCCAGTAGACCACAAAAATCTTTTTCTAGGTTGAAATTCCCTATGACACAATGCAAAAAAAACAAAACAAAACAAAACAAAAAACCTGTTTTTGTTTTCCTCACAGTTCCAAGCTCAATGTCCCACATGTGATAAGTACTTAAGAAATGTTTCTGTAAAAGAATGAATGCAGAAATTAACACCATATACATTTTTTCCTCTGACAATGAAGAAATGTAACAAAATCCTCAAATTTGTTTGATGGAGAGATAGGACAAAAATCCAGCTATTTTTCCCAATGACACTATATATGTACACAGCTTTCAAAGAAAAAAAACCAACCAAGAAAATCAAATCACTTCGGGCTCACCGTATTGGACAACTGGCTCTCTTAATGGCTCCCCAGCAATTAGGATGAAGTGGCTTCTCTCAAGATCCTAAAGTCAAGGAACAAAGCATCAAACAATAAACATGCTTTTTTCTTCCTCCTAACTTATCCCTCTCCTCCCTTTCTATGTCTGTGAGTCCATTTGTTTTGTAGATAAATTCATTTGTATCATTTCTTTACATTCCACAAATAAATGGTATCATATGATATTTGTCTGACTTATTTAGTATGATAATCTCTAGGTCCATCCATGTTGCTGCAAATAACATTATTTCATGATTTTTTATGGCTGAGCAATACTCCATTGTGTATATATACCATATCTCCTTTATTCATTCATCTGTTGATGGACATTTAGATTGCTTCCATGTCTTGGCTATTGTATATAATGCTGTTGCAAACATTGGGGTGCATGTATCTTTTCTAATTAGTTTTCTCTGGATATATGCCTGGGAGGGGGATTGCTGGCTCATATGGCAACTCCATTTTTAGTTTTTTAAGGAACCTACATATTGCTCCCCATAGTGGCTGCACCAGTTTACAGTCCCACCAACAGTGTAGGAGGGCTCCCTTTCCTCCACAGCCTCTCCAGCATTTATTATTTGTAGGCTTTTGAATGATGGCCTTGCTGACTGGTGTGAGGTGATACTTTATTGTGATTTTGATTTGCATTTCTCTAATAATTAGTGATGGTGAGCACCTTTTCATGTGCCTGTTGGCTATCTGGATGTCTTCTTTGGAGAAGTGTCTTTTTAGGTCTTCTGCTCACTTTTTTATTGAGTTATCTGTGTTTTCTGATATTGAGCTGTATGAGCTGTTTATTTTAGAAATTAAGCCCTTGTCAGTTCCATCATTTGCAAATATTTTCTCCCATTCTGTAGGTTATCTTTTTGTTTTGTTCATGGTTTCCTTCGCTGTACAAAAGCTTCTAAGTTTGATTAGGTCCCATTTGTTTATTTTTGCTTTTATTTCTTTTGCTTTGGGAGACCAACCTAAAAAAACATTGCTACAATTTATATCAGAGAATGTTTTGCCTATGTTCTCTTCTATGAGTTTTATGGTGTCATGTCTTCTATCTAAGTCTTTTAGCCATTTTGAGTTTATTTTTCTGTATGGTGTGAAGGAGTGTTCTAGCTTCACTGATTTACATTCAGCTGTCTGGCTTTCCCAACACTACTTCTGAAGAGAAGTGTATATTCTCCATTGTATATTTTTGCCTCCTTTGTTGAAGATTAATTGACTGTAGGCATGTGGGTTTATTTCTGGGCTCTCTATTCTGACACATTGATCCACATGTCTGTTTCTGAGCCAGTATCATACTGTTTTGATTACTGTAGCTCTGTAGTACTGTCTGAAGTCTGGCAGGGCTATGCCTCTAGCTTTGTTCTTTTTCTTCAGTATTGCTTTGGCAATTCTGGGTCTTCTGTGGTTCCATATAAACATGTTTATTTTTGAATGTCCAATTAGAAATGATTTGAAGTTGACATGCTGTTTAAATGAATGATGTTCCCAATTGTAAACATAAATTCCAGAAATATTTTCTGTGCAACACTTGATATGGAAATGCTTATTCTTTAAGATGTTTAGTAGCAATCAGAACTCAAGAATATGTCCAGACCACCAAAATAATAACTCAAATAAAGGAGAATTTAAAAACAGAATTTAAAAGGGAAGATTATTTGTGCAAATCCAAAAGTAAGGTTTTATTACCTTTGACATTTATTACTGTTAATATAAACTCTGCCCTAGAAATGTTACACTAAATGGAACCTTATAAAAATATCCAAGGGACATCTGCTTAGGCAAATTTCTCTCCAAAAGAGTCCTACTGTGTTAAAGTTTCTAAAAGTTTTTGTTTAAAAGATCAGGGTTTTTTTCCCCCTGAAACTGAAAAAAAAAGATTATTAAATTCAGTGCTAGCTAGTGTGGATGCAGGGAAAGATATGGTCTCCTATACGTCATCTGGAAGATTTAAAATTGGTGTGGGAATCCTTCCAGAGAGCACTCTGACAATGGAACTTCAAGTCCCCACTAATGCTGATGTCCTCAGACCCAGTAATGCCAGAGAAAAGTAATGCCCCCCAATCACATTTGTGAGAAATAACAAATAATTGTTTTAAGCCACTAGATTTTGGATGGTTTCTTACTAACAGAACTGAACATCATGTATTTCTCTTGAGATGTCTCTTAGGTTTATCTGACTGAGAATAAAACAATAACTAAAGTCATAATGATTAGGCACTTTAAAAGAAAACCTCCAAACATTAAAAAAAAAAACTTCATCTATATTCTAATAATATAGCCTTTTTCTAAATATGTGATAATATAATATATTATACCATATCCTACTATATATATATATATGTATATATGTATATATACATATATGCTTCTACTAATACAAAGCTCTCTAATTAGAAATCATTATAATGTTACTAGTACCAGAAGATTTATCACGGGATTCAATTAAAATGAAGGATGAATTCCTTAATCTTCCATGCAGTTAGAAATATGTGTATTTTACAGAACTGATACTTATTTCTCCTTCTGCCTCTAACTTAAAAAAATTAAAAGGGAATTTAGGGTCAAATGGTTTCTGTAAGTCTTAATTTACTTCCTACAATCCCAGGGCTGTGCATTTAGTACATCCACCCAGTGGATGCTTTAATCATTTCTTCATGTTTAAAAAATATCTGTTCAACCATTCCCAGACCTGTATTTATTTATACACTACTTTATGTATCCATAACCCAAGGTACTATCAAAATATGCTAATGTGAACTCAGCTAAAAATCAAAGAGTATGCTAAAAAAGCTTCTGCTAATTCAAATGTTAAAATGGAATACTATTCAGCCATAAAAAGGACAACATAATACCATTTGCAGCAACATGGATGTCCCTGGAGAATGTCATTCTAAGTGAAGTAAGCCAGAAAGAGAAAGAAAAATACCATATGAGATCACTCATATGTGGAATCTAAAAAAAGAAAAGAAAAGAAAAAGAAAAAGACAAATGAACATAAATACAAAACAGAAACAGACTCATAGACATAGAATACAAACTTGTGGTTACCAGTGGGGAGTGGGGTGGGAAGGGACAGACTGGGAGTTTGAAATTTGTAGATACTGACAGGTATATATAGAATAGATAAACAAGATTATACTGTATAGCACAGGGAAATATATACAAGATCTTGCGGTAAGTCACAGTGAAAAAGAATGTGACAATGAATATATGTATGTTCATGTATAACTGAAAAATTGTGCTCCACACTGGAAATTGATACAATACTGTAAACTGACTATAACTCAATAAAATAAAATTTTTTAAGAAGTGGATGTCATAAATCCCATTTACTAAAGACCAATGACTTACCCTTAGCACAGACCCTGAGTTCCCACTTACTGTCACATTGTACACAATGTTAACAGTTAGGCTTTGGGTTCTTAGATCTATGAGATTCAAAGCAAGAAGACAGAAAAGCACTACTGTACAAGAAAATGGTCAGCTTAACATCAATGACGGAAATTAAAAGCAAAAGAACTATGAAAAACAGGCTTTTTTTTTGAAGCTTAAAAATTAGTCTAAGACCACTTATGGTAGGAGCAAGCAGGCTCTAAAGACATCATCATACTTTATAGTTCAGGACAGTAATTCATATACATGCAGGTGACCCAAGGTTTCGTATAAGTTAAATTGTGCATAATAATATCTAATAGCCCAATAGCCCAATAGCTCACAGGAAAAGGGAACATTTCTACTTGACATGTTTTTTTCTTTCAATGTCACGTTTAAGTGACTAAAACTTCAACTTAAAAAAATGCAGTTATCAAAAAAACATTTACACCCCTAAGGGCTTTAAAGGGGTGAAATTTTAGTGTGACTCCAATGACATATTAAAGACAGGTATCTTAGAAAAATAGTTCTGATCGTGGGCACTACATCATTTATAATTTAATCTGAAAGAAGCTATCACAAAAAAGTATTTTAAGGTGCCTGTTGTTTTGGAGGGGTGTACACACTTGGGTTTTAGGGTCAGGAGGCAGAGGAGAAAGGGGTGGGGGTCACAACAGGAGGGGAAAGGAAAGGCCAACTCCTCAGAACGTATGTTTCCTAATTCAGAAGATGCATCTTTTGTGAGTGACAAATGTGTCCTACAGTTTACGCAGTTTAGAATAATAATAAAGTGTTAAAAATAAAAGTTTTGCTCCTTTTGATATTACTCAAATCAAACAATGGCTTTCATTTATAATTCAGATGGTAGGATAAAAGGACACTTGTATTTGGTCTGAAATGAAAAATGATTCAACTGCTGGGTGTTGAGTTGTTCAGGAGTTTGGCTTCCCATGTCAGAAATCTGAAGTCTGGTCCAAGCTTCCTTTAAAGACTTTTTCACAAAATTAACCTCTGAGTGGCCCCTTCTCCTCTAACTGAAGCCAGATGTTTTGTGTCTTTTTCTTTTTTCTTAAATGCATCTTTTTTCTTCCCTTAATTAGCCTTCTTTGGTGAAAGCTGATCGTTCTCCTGGATATTCAGTAGAGTGCTATTGTGGCTGGAAGTCCCAACGGTCACTATCTTGAAAAGTCCTCATCTATGGTGACCTTGTATACGATGTCAAATGATGAAAATCAGGCCAAAGCAAAGTGAAGGAAAAACCTGTTTAAGATCATGAGTCCCTGTGCAGACTGAAGTCAACGCTTTGTTGGAGTCTGATGAACAGACTCCTATACAAAGGTAACAGAAGCCCACTTACTGCTTCAAGTAGAGTTGCCTCAACTAAAACTCATGATCCTTCGGGGCTCAGACCATGTCTCTCACTCAGGTGCACCTTCTCAGAGTTCCTAGTTCAGAGTTAGGCCATTTTGGGTTTACTTAATAATTTACTTTTACAAACAGCTCTGCTATTCCATAAATATTATTGCCAAGATACGTATTGAGTTCCACTGATACCAACAATAAATGATTGAAAGCCCAGATGAAGGCCTGAGGATTTATTGAAGATATTGGTAACTCCTACACTATGAGTATGTACGCATAGACTGACTGATTAGAAATATAAAGCTTGAGATGTCTGTCAGTGAGACTCTGAGAATGAATCTAAGATCATGCTTTTGCTTCAGGGACATTTATTATTGTGAAATGTCACCTGAAAATATTACCAGAAAGAGCTTTAACAGGACTTAATTGCATGCAATTGTTCTTACTAGACTTCACTGTTTATACTTCTTGGGCCAACTGAAAGATAAAACAGTGAGATGTTATCAGTTTTTGAGAATTAATGGCTTATTTTGTTGTGAATTTTGATACAAGCAAAAAAGTTGTCTCTAGCTTTAATAGGGTGTTCTGTTTTATTTGTCTTTCAATCTTTATTTTAATCAAATGTTAATCTGTATTAATTTCATGAATTCACCATGGATGATACCAGTTAACGAGTACTGTTACTCTCAAGTATGGTTTTGATGACACCAATGAGAAACTGACTGTCTACCTTGACAGACTACATGTAAATTTGCTAATACAGGAGGCTTAAGACTTTCTCAATAGGACACTAATATAAACATGAGTTTAAAAGTGAGATCAAGCCTTCATATCAAACCCATGTGCTCCTGATCCTGGAGCCCTGGCAACCAGGGCACCAACTGTGGGCCAAAGCAGCACAGGGAGCCTTAACACCTGAAACAGAGGCTGTTCCGGGGTGACTATTACTGTCCAGGCTTAAATGTCCAGAGTAGCCTGGAGTTGATCCCAATCTCTAAGAACTCTGAAAAAGTTAAGGCCATTTGGAAAGTATTGTTGGGGTTTGGGCTTCCTCTAAGAAATCAAAGGTTCTGGCTTAAAGACTCTTCAATCTAGCAGAAATCAAGCTCCCTGCACTTGCTACCCGCCATGGAAGACTTCAGAGTAATGGTCACAAAAGGTAATCCACACTCTGAGTGAAAAAGACAGGGATCCCTGTAGCTTAAAATGTACTGGTCTAAGATGAGTCAAATGCTAAAATGGAGCAGGGAAACCTGGGGAGAGAAAAGATGTAATCTACATTAACTTCTCCTTGCCCTCCTCCTCTCCTGCCTCAGAGGATTGTTCAGCCTAGAGAAAACTGCCCAGACTACGGGTTGACCAGGAAGATCAGCACGATGGGACAGACACAGAATGAGAAGCAGTGACAGTGCAGGAAAAGCAGTGCTGGAAGGGCAGCTGGGGAGTATCTAATAACTCCTCATTCCTGACCACAACTCAGGGCAAATGGGAATAGTGGGAGAACCATGAAGCCACATCTTCCTTCTTTATCTAATCAGGCTAAGTCTAGTTCCAAGTGAAAACAACCCTGGCCTGGAGCCAGAGTGAATCAGAGTCTTTGGGGGCCTTTTAAAAAAAAAGTGAAATATAATCAATTCACAATGTTGTGTTAATTTCTGGTGTACAGCAAGTGATTGAGTTGTACGTGTGTGTGTATATATATATGTATATATATATATTCCTTCTCATATTCTTTTTTATTATAGGTTACTACAAGTTATTGAATATACTTTCCTGTGCTACACAGAAGAAACCTGTTTATCTATTTTATATATAGTAGTTTGTATCTGCTAATCCCGAACTCCCAATTTATTCCTTCCCCACTTCCCCCGCAACCCTGATAACTATAAATTTGTTTTCTTTGTCTGTGAGTCTGCTTCTCTTTTGTAAATAAGTTCACTTGTGTCATATTTTAGATTCCACATATAAGTGATATCATACGATATATTTGTCTTTCTCTGTCTGACTTACTTCACTTAGTATGATAATTTCCAGGTTCATCCATGTTGCTGCCAACGGCATTATTTTATTCTTTTTCATGGCTGAGTAGTACTCCATTGTATATATACACCACATCTTCTTTATCCAGTAGTTTTTGATGGACACTTAGGTTGCTTCCATGTTTTGGCTATTGTAAATAGTGCTGCTGTGAACATTGGGGTGCATGTACCTTTTTGAATTAGAGCTTCCTCCAGATATATGCCCAGTAATGGGATATTGGATCATATGGGAAGTCTACTTTTATTTTTTTAAGGAATCTCCATACTGTTCTCCATAGTGGCTGCACCAAACTACATTCCTTTAGGGCCTTTTTATAGTTGTAGAAACTATATGTCCTAAACTTTAGGGCCTAAGGTATGAATCCTCATTAGGTAACATGTATGTGGCATGACTATCTGTCACATAAGGTGTTTAGATCAGTGAACTTTCTGGCTACCATTATTGGGTACCCGCTATGCACTAGACCCAGGATTAACAAACTTGTCCTTCAAAAGAGCAAGAGAGTAAAGATTTTAGGCTCTAGGGGCCATCTGGTCTCTGTTACAATCTCATACCTTTTGCTTTTCAGCATGGCATGAAAGCATCCACAGACAAACAGAAATGAATGGGTGGGGCTGGGGGGGTCAATAGAATTATATTTATGACAAATTTAAATTTGCCCTATTGGACGTAAATTACTGACCCCTGTACTAGATGTGGGGTAGACTCCTGAGCTACATAATCTCACATATTTTGATGACCCCATGCAATTGGCATCATTATTTCAATTTTGCTGACCAAAAAACTGAATGAAGCTCAGAGAGGGCTTAAGAAACATGTCCAAAGTCACACAGCTAATAAGTGGCAAAGCCAAGATTAACACCTTCACAGTCTTTTTGTTGTAATCTAAGGGGGACTTTCTCCTCTTCATGGATGTAAGTGATATGCACCCATTTAAATGCTACTTTTTAGGAATACTTTTTTTTCATAGAAATCTTTCTAATGTCATGGTGGCTCAGGCTCTGCTTATATACAATCATAATTACAGAAGGGCACAGAACAACCATGCCCCTGGGGCCAAGTAACTGATGGTTTCAGCCAACTCTTCTATCCCTGCTGCCTCCCCCAACTTTCGGGCTCCCCTCATCACTTCTGCTGTTCCACTTCAGCTTTCAAATCCTTATCATTTGCACTGTGTTCTCTGTTATATTATAGGAAGGACTAGGGTTGTCAAGTTAAACCAGATAAGTTACAGACTAATCCGCTGTCAGTAGAGTCTGGCCAACAGGTGTCTTCCATGTCTCTTTCATGCATTGGGTGAAAACAGACAAAATCGCCATTTTTGTAGGTCAGAAGTGGCAGTTTCATGCAGTTCAACCTAGTAACAGAGCGCACAGACCCTGACATATGCATTTCCTCTGGATCACATGAAGTTTTGCTTCTATTTACTTCACTGTTCCTGGGGGAGTTGCAGATGATTAAAGCAGCAGTAGGTAAGCTGCTGGCAAAGTGGGATAACATGTAATTTCTCAAATCCACTGCGTTCTACAATCCCAGGGCTGGAGGGCCAGAAGTCAGTTAGACTGCCTCTCCACCAGCCACCCGCACACTGAAATAGTTTTTAGCCCTGCTTTTCAAAATTCACCTTTGCAGGAGCTTCTACACAATGGTCTCCTCAATTCTCCTTAGTAAAATGTCACAAAGCAGTCAGATTGGCTTAACAGGCTCACAAGACGGTGAGCGAATCATCCAAGGGACTAAAACACACAGGGAAGAAACTCGGCGACCTAGATAAAAAAGCTTGTTGGACTCCTTAAAATACCAGAAACTTGACTTTAAAAGCAGGGGTTCAACACAAAAGGACTATGACAGGTATCATATGCTCTTCTCAGCTTGAAATAGGGTTGGCTTTCCAAGGGCTCCACGTGAGGATGTGTGTAGATTTCTATCTACATCCCCAGAGGGCTGATGCACTTTCACTCATGCGAACGATAAAATCAATCAACTGCATAAATAAAGAAAATTAGAAGACAAGGAAGATGTTTTGCCTTCAGACTCGAATTTCTAGGGGTAAACACCAGAGAACTTTAGATGATTCCTAAAGATGATGAATCAGTATAGATAAAGCCTTAAAATAAACTAACAGAAATAACAGGAGTTAGTGAAAGGGGTGGATAAACTTGCGACATGGTTTCTTTCTCCAAGGAAAAGAGAACATTTTCTAGCTACACAGGAGACTTAAGCATTTTCCTAGAAACCAGTAGAAAGTCCAAGTTAGGAAAATTAAAGATTTTTAATCCTCACCTTGTTCTCCACCTGGACATTATCGCCGTCCCCCAGCACGGCTGTGTGATGAGGCTCTATTTTCTGTTGTGCATCATCAGGTCCTACCAAAAAGACAACTCAATTTAGTCCTCACTGTGGTACATTTCTCATATGATTACAAAATTTAATTAACTACACATCACCATAAAATTAATTTCAATTTCAGAAATAACAGACTTAGGAATCTCCTTAAATCTCTCAGCTGATTATATTTGCAGTTATTAAAGTCAGAAACTGTTTTCCAATGGAGAAGAGAACAGGGAGGTGAAACCTGCATTAGGTCTTCGCTTACACTTTTTATGTCACGCCTAATAGCTTAATTAATGAGCAAAGCCCTTGGCATTCCATGCTAATGAGAGTGTTTCCTTGAGTAAATTATAAACCTCATAAAAAGTAAGCATACTTAGGAAAATTAATAAATTCCATCATTAACTCATTTCAACAAGTATTTACTGGGCACCTACAATTGCCCTGCACTATGAGTGCTATAATGCAAAGTGCAGGTTCCTTGCACACAAATAATGCAAAACGTCATTGAAAGAAACTAAACACATATTGAAAAGACACAGAATAATTCCAGTGGGAAATAGGTAAGCTGGAGGTAAACTATGTACAAGGCCCTGTGCTAACTGCTGGGGGGGGGGGGTTCAGGATGATACGTTTCCATCCCTTCTATATTGAGGCTCACACATGAAATACAAAAAATAACACAAATGAAATTGTCCTTTTTTTTTAAGGTTCTTTCTCACCAGCACAAATTTTTTAAAACTCGTAATTATTTATTTGTTTACTGGGAAGGGGTTAGGTTGTTTTTTTTTCTAACGGAGGTACTGGGGATTGAACCCAGGACTTCCTGTGTGCTAAGTATGCACTCTACCACTGAACTATACACCCCCCCCCACCAAAATTGTGTCTTAAAGGCAACATGAAAGTAATAAATTAAGTTCAATGAGAAAATGGGCTGGAGGAGCTAATTCAGACCTAGGGACCCCAAGAATGTGTTGTGGGGGCATTAAGACCTGTACAGAGCTTAGCAGGATCAGACAGACCTACAAGAGGCAAAGCTGGGATAAAGGGCATTCTACACAAGGCGACAGACTGCGAAGTTGAGGTGCCAGGAATGTGCAGGGCATCCGTGGGTATATGGGGAAACCTCTACCATTGCTGAAACATTCTTCTGGGAGGAATGATGGCACTGCAGACTGGCTTCAGATGAAGGAAAGGCTGTGGTTATCCATCTGAAATGGAGGCCCTCCAAGGAAAGGGTATGTGTGTGTGAACTAGTCAGATCTGTGTCTTGGAGAAAAACCTAAAAGCAGAGCGCAGAATAAATGGGAGAGGGGCCAGACTGAAGTTAGGATGATCTGTTAGGAGTTTATTGTAACAGTCTAAGTGGACATGAATTACAGTCTGAACTGGGAGAGTGGATACTGAAAGATAGGGATGGATTTGAGAGGTGGAACTGAGAAAGAATCTATAGGGTTTACTACTACTCAGTGATAAAAAAAAAAAAAGAATAAAATAATGCCATTTGTGGCAACATGGATGGCCCTGGAGATCATCATTCTAAGTCAAGTAAGTCAGACAGAGAAAGAAAAATACCATATATCACTCATATGTGGAATCAAAAAAAGAAAAAAGAGGACACTAATGAACTCATCTACAAAAGAAACAGACTTGCAGTAAACAATCTTATGGTTACCAGGGAAAGGGGTGGGACGGGATAAATTTGGGAGTTTGAGATTTGCAAATGTTAACTACTACATATAAAAATAAACAAATTTCTTCCGTATAGCACAGGGAACCATATTCAATATCTTGTAATAACCTCTAATGACAAAGAATATGAAAACAAATGTATGTATATATATGCATAACTGGGACATTATGCTGTAC
Source organism: Camelus ferus (assembly GCF_009834535.1). Lineage (NCBI taxonomy): Eukaryota > Metazoa > Chordata > Mammalia > Artiodactyla > Camelidae > Camelus > Camelus ferus. The sequence continues at coordinate 17,975,418 of NC_045732.1, forward strand.
ACCAGAAATTGACACATTGTAACTGACTCTACTTCTATTAAAAAAAAAAAAAGAATCTATAGGATTTGACAACAATGGGAGAGAGAGGACTTGAACATGATTCTCACTAGGAGCAGAATGATGTAGTGGCTTGAAGATGACAACAGTGCTTCTCCAAGAGGAGGCTAGAGCATGGAGAAGCTAAAGCAGGTTAGGACAGCCACGAGAGGCTGTAGAGGTGGAGAGGCTTGGGCTGGGTCTTAAAGCTCGGTAAAAACCAGACACGTGAATGGACAACAGACAGAAGATTCTAAGCAGCGTGAGATGCTCACAAAAATGTCTAGGGGGACATACCTGCATGACATTCTGGGATGCAAATAAGGGCATTCACCTGACACTACAGAGCTAAAGCTGAATAACTAATATGGAAGTGCTTATGTCAATGAGAACAACAGCTTGAGGAATTATCATAAAAACAGAAACACTGTAGATTTTGTGAATATTGACCAGAGTCTAAACATAGCAATATTTTCAAGAGAAAACCTCCTTTTGACTTCCACTTTGGAGATAACCTATACGAAGAACAGGGCTCATCCTGATGCCTGCAAATGTGAAACTGGATTCTCATAGAGCACTTCTTCACCTGGAGTCAGTGTGTTCTCATGGGGTCCATGGATAAAATTCAGAGCAATCACAGACTTATGTGGGAGGCAAATGACATCTTTTGGAGGGGGCAGGTAATTAGGTTTATTTATTAATGTTGTTTTTAACACACTGATTGTCATATCATCCAAATCTGGGTGACAGTTGTGTTTCCTCAGGGGCACCGTTACCCAGATACGGATGATGTAATCCTTTGTCCAATTATGCAGAATTTATTCTGTGCAGAACAATCACATTCCAAGAAGAAATAAAACTGTAAAGAGGCTGAAAATTGAAAATAAGAAAAGAAATGATTTTTTAAAACAATTCCAACTACATTGGAAAAATAAACAGAGTAAAGATAAGCACATATACTGTTAGTGCACCACACTGTGGTCAAGTGTGAATTCGGGCCCCACAGGAAACACACCCAATCTACAGTGGGTGATCAACCTGTTAATGGAGGTACTGGGGATTGAACCCAAGACCGCGTGCAGGCTAAGTATGCGCTCTACCACTGAGCTATAACCTCCCCAAATGACATCTTTACTTTCACTAACACCTAACTGAAATGTGACCTTTCCTTCAGCCATAAATATAGCCAAAAAACCACAGCAGTATTCGCTAGAACAATGATCCAGTCTCCAGTAGAAATTACAGATAGTTTCATACCACACTAGCATTGTAGATAGCTCAAAATAAGTTTATGTTCATCACTACATAAACTTACAACTTCAAGCAGACCTGCTTCTGGATCATGTTATTTCAAATGTCATCAGAGACGCACACATATAACTATATCATAAACTTCTCCTTTTAACATTTTAATGACTTCATTGAATTGAAAAAATATTGTCCACAGGTGGGGCCTTGACAGATGTCAAAAGGGTTCACAAAAACGTTTAACGACTTCTGTCTCAGAGGCAGTAGTGTGCTGGTTAGAGTTTACCAACTGGCTTTCAGGGACCAGGGGAAGAACCAACCTGATTTGCTGTGGGTGCCAATTTCTGAGGCGTAAACGCTCCCACTGTGGCCGATTTCAAGCCACCACTCTGAGGTCAGGGAAGAGGTGCACCATCGGCCAACAAGAGCCAGCCCTGGCATACGATTAGAGGCTTCGAGTCCACCAAGGATTTAGGTTAACACATGTCATGGCAGGGAATGACGGAACTCCACTGATTTTCCACTCCTGCAAGGATGTGCCAATAAAAGAGGTTTCAGAGTCTAAGAATAATCTCACTTAGAGTTGAGTAATATTTTTAACTGTGATACGAAGTGGTATTTTATTAAGTGTGCTTTACTTAATTCCCTGGGAGCAAGGAACCATGTCTTTATCGTCAACTAGTTCATATGTAACTCCCATTACCCACACGGTCTTCTCCTGGCCCTTTGTTTTATCATGTAGGAGGTTTCAGGATACATAGACCAAAACAGTTTACAAAGCCCCTTCCTAGGTTTTAATGGAGTGAGCTGGCAAGAGACAGCTCTCAAAAATCATGCTGGCCTGGGATTTCTCTGCACCTCCTATCAGGGTAGTTTGCTTGAATGCACATTTATCGGTCTGTGAGGAAATCTGAATTTAGAAACAAAGAGTTCATGTTTTCCTAAGAGCTCTCATTCTAATTTTATATGGAATGCAATTTCTGTCCATCCTACTTGCTGATCTAGGGGACGAATCACAGTGTTCATTCTGAAGAGGCCCTTTGAAATACTCCACTGCAAGGTAGACCTATTTTTATAAACACTGGAAAGTCAGGTTTTCAGATTAATCATTCTAAGTGTACCTTTAGCTTCTGTATTCTTTTATGAAATGTTTAGAATGGGATCCCAGAAAGCAAAGATTGATTCTATCTTCATGTCATTTCTATGCTGTTTCATCTACTGGGTTATCTCCTGAACCTAAAATAAGTCTCAAAGAAAATATATTTTACTGTTTGTGACTACTTTCAATTATAAATAGAGCCAAATCAGATAATAAATAGTTTCCATTGAGAAGCTTCGCCAAGAATGTTAGATCTAATAGTGCAGTTAAGAAAAATTTAACTGAAAACAATTGAATTGCAAATATTTTTGTCTGCCTTAACGGTCACAGAAGGGCAAAATACTTGAAAACATATTTTAAAGTTAGTGCCGTATCTTCGGTGTCTGGTTAATCGCTGGACAACTTTTCCCCATATGTCAGATTTCCTTTTTCTTTTTCTTCTCCTTATAAGAACTGTTGTCCCATTTCCTCCATCCCATACCTTCTGGAACTTCTACCAGAGATTTTGATATCATCAATTTTGTATGTACAGGTGAAACCTTCTTAATGGATGCAATCTGGATCATTAATTGAAAAAGACAAACTGCATCAAACATTTTACTTTAAAGCATAAATGTGCATCCATTTGCCAATTTTTAGAAATTACACTCAAAGTGAGTCTGCTGCTTGGACTGGAGCGCTGTCTTTCTTTATAAGGCATACTCATAATGCACCACTAAAATCCTTCTAGATCTTTTACTATCATCTCTGCCATACTAATTCAGAGTCTTCTTTAGCAATTCACTTATACAAAGCATTGGACTTTAGCTGTTCTAGAAACACAAACTCTCTTTTCATGCTTATTCTATTCATTTATATATTATGTAATTACATCGCATCACTGCAATCACTGGTACAACTGGCATAAACAGATTTGAGAACAATCACATTTGCCTTTAAGTCCACTTCAAGGCAGGGAAGGTACAGCTCAGTGGTAAAGCACATGCTTAGGATGCATGAGGTCCTGGGTTCAATCCCAAGTACCTCCATTAAATAAACAAACAAACAAACAAACAAACAAACAAACCTAATTACCTCTTCCCCCACACCCAAAAAAGAGCAAAAAAAAAAAAAAAAAAGTCCACTTCAGCTTGGCTAGGGGGAGTAGCAGTGGGCAGGCAGGCCAGGGGAGCTGATCATCCTGGGTGTTCAGGCTCCTTACTCAAGGTATCCTGTGTGGTTTGAAGTGCACTGGTTAGTCCAATTCATTTTGAGTAAGTGGAAGTCAATGCCAAGGGCTTCTAATGTGTTTCCCACCTTTACTGAGATCTAGGGGCTGTGTCAAACTTTTTAATAACCTCCAGAACCTGAACCAAAGGGCAGACCACAGACTGAACATGAATAATTACTTATTTAAGTAAGTTGGAATCATTTTACTATAAACCAATTAACTGTCATTTCAAAAAACCACACATATTTTTAAATTTCTAAATATATTTTCTAAGCCCCAACAGTATACTCGATACTGGTTCTTCTAGGGGACTGGCATCCAAGCTGATAAACTGTCTTAAGCTTCAGGGATACAGAATATAAGCTCCTCTACCCTGTTAATCTCTCTGTTACTGTCTGTCATTTTCATCTCAGCTGCAGGGAAGGGGTTCAGTTCTAGTATCCTTGGGATAAATTGGTTTTCTGACCATGTTGTTTTAATCCTCTTTTCCAATCATATACTGCACAAGATTTCAGCTGAGGGCTGGTCAAAGGACTCGCTGCCTCAATAAAAGACTTGTCAAAGCTCTCTCTCCTGAACAATTTTTAAAGCTACTATTCCAGTCAGCTTAGAAAGCTTGAAAAAAAAAATCAAAAATTAAGATGATCTTGGAAAAGCATAAAGCATCTCAAATAAACACTCTTCTAAATAAGAAAGTGCTAATTCTACCTGTCTTATTTTAGTTCTGTTAATTTCTTCTCTTCTTCAGGGTGTCAGTCAGCAATTTTATGGCTTCATTTATTCACCATGAACTTTAAAATGTCTCATTTAGACAACTAGTTAATGTCCAGCATTTTCTAAATTCAAAACTCCACCTGTCCTCAAACTAAGTCTACTGATGTCCATCTTTTAAGCATTTCCTGCATCAATTAATTTTTTAACAGTCCTACTAAATCTCCTTTTATAGACTCTCCCCTGACTACTTTCTCAAGCCAAATTGCAGTCTATTTGTTCCAGCCCAATACATTAAGTACATATATTAATAACATCTACTTCAACAGAATGGAGTACATGACATTTTGGAAAAGACAATGACTTGCTTATCAGTTCCTGCCATCTGTGGTGGCCTGGTGCCATCCTGGTTTGTAAACAAGATAAAATTGAACCAATATAGTCAGAAAGCATTTTCTGGATTCTCTCAATAGATTTTATAGGTCAGTACACATTCAACAGCTAGTCCTGCTTTGCTGTTTCTTTTTCTCTGGTGACTTGTTCTTGCCCTTCTGTTTTCCTCATTAACATCTCCATTAGGGGGTGGAGAGGAGGAAGGGAACAAGATAAAATTCAAATGAGGTCATCTGGCCAGTCACCCATTGGCTAAAGCAGATTCCCAAGAGGCCAGCTTTGCAAGCTAGATTCTCTCCATGGGCCGTTTTAACCTGGACAGATGCAAGTTCGCTCCAGCGCTACAGACTGTGGCCCCATTTCCTGCCAGATGTTTTGCACTTGTGGCTCGTGGTCACGAGAGGTGACCAGGCCAGTGAGGAGAGATGACTCAGGAAAATCCTGCCTCACCTCAAGAAAAACAAGTGGATGTGAGCTTTTTGCTTCTTCAATTCTTGCACTGAAGATCCATCAGGAAACAAGGCAGTAACTACTGATTCAACCAGGTTTTGAAGATTATTTGTTAATCTTTCTTCCCTCATCTTGTACAATGTCATTTAAATTGAAGGGGTTCAGAATGAGCCTCCCCAAAATGTGCCACTTTGGCATGTGGATTGTTTTGAGCTGAAGACAATCAAGGCTCTAAAGACTCAAGAAGAGCTTCTAACCACTTCTTTAACTGACTAAAAGAGTTTAGACAGGGGGTCTGACTCAGAGAGACAGCTACTACCTGAGATAACCTTTATCTGAAAGCCCTATCTGTATGGCAGGGCAAACATCTAATTACCAAACATCTGCTCTTCTTATCGGCTTATGACTCACCCTCCTCCCCTTGAAGCCACAAGCTCCTATCCCATTCCTTAGCTCAGAATGATAGATAAGCCTCAACTGCCCAACTTGCCCTTGGGTCTCATATTTTTATGGGGCTCCTCTATGTATGTAATTAAGTTTGTTTTTCTCCTGTTAATCTGTCTTAAGTCGATTTAATTCATAGACCAGCCAAAAAGAACCTAGAACAGTAGAGGAAAGATTTTTTCCCTTCACTATAAAAGCAAAATTAAATGTGAGCTTTTGTAGAGCCCACAAGCTAAGAAAGATTGTTCCATTTTTAAATGGTTAAAAAAATCAAGAGTAGTATTTCATGACATATGAAAAACTTATGAAATTCACATTTCAGTGGCCACAGGTAAAGTTTTATCGTAACAACTACCCCAATCAATAACGTATTACCTATGACTGCTTCTGTGCTACAAAAGCAGGAATGAGTCATTCTGACTGAAACTGTATGACCCACAATGATGGAAATATTTGCCCCCTGCCCTTAACGGAGAATTTCCTACCCCTACCCTTTCTCACTCTACACAACATTTCTGGTCTCCTTACCACCTCAGAATCCATGTGCTTTTCTTTACGACTTGCCATTTGTGTAGATTATTTTATTTCTCTTGAAATCTTAAAGTCAGCGGTGCTACCTCCATAAAATTGGCTTTTACTCTCCATCTGTAGAAAGTACTATGTGACAACCAAGATTTTCAAAAGATCATAAAAACAAATGCTTCATCACTTGCAGGTGGTTAATATAGTTTAATGTATGTGCCCACCATGAAATAAAATTCATATTTTATGGTAGGACAAGAAAAATTTAAACAAATTCTCCTCTGCCCTTTGGCCCCCTCGCCCCTGCTGGGCACTGTGTATCTTTATTACACATCGACCAAATTCCCCCATCAGCAGGAACACCTGCTCAAAGATGAACAGCAACATTCTCCCAGCATCAACAAGACAACTCCTGAAAAGATCACATTCCTTCTTGATCTTGTAAGGGGTCAAATGACCCATCAGGGTGACGCTTACATGTGGATTCTGTAAACTGTCAATAAGTCATTTGATGTACAGCCCTCTGTCTCAAAAAATTTACAGAACTGTGCCTTGATTTATAACTGATGGAACAGTTCTCAGATCTTTCTGAGATGCTCTTCCCACGTTATAATCCTCAAATTTGGCTCTAATAAAATTTCTCATATCTTTCTTAGATCATCTGATTAATTTTTTGTCGACACCATGGACTTGTGATACTCCTACTAAAATTTTTCATACTTTCTCAAATGCTAAAATAAATGAATTGTGCTTCTGAACCATAACTGAAATGCTATTCAGTGGAAGAGAACCTAAGCCCAATTCTACTGCACAAAGTCAAAATACAAGAGTTTGTGTTACTATGATTTTTCAGAAAATTAATTTCGGGGGATTGAACTCCCCTTTTGGAGAATATAAAGAATGGTTTAAGCGGCTCTAGGTCTGGCCTTCAGGCCCCGAGCAGCTACTATCAGTGAGCCAGCTGTCTGGGGCTGGGAGCGTGCTGCCCAACACCACAGCCGTGTTAGGGCAGCAAGTTCACTGCTGAGGCGGCTGCCCTGCAGGTCGAGATGGAGAACCTTCGACCATGAGGGTCTCAGAAATGGGACTGCTGGCCTGCACCTTGGAGGTGCTCCACCACCCCCACCCCATTCACACCCCCCATCACTGTTCATGAGGGAAGGGGAGAAGAGAGGCTGGTTCTCTGACTTTAGATTTTCCCAAAAGCACAGTCTCAGTTGCATATTTGAATCCTAGTAGTTTCTCTGGGAGGCAATCCCAGGGAACAGCAGTCCAGGAACTGGGAAAGTCAGACAGGAAAGGGACAGCAGACAATGAACGGTGTGTTACCAAGTCCATGGTCACATGGGCAGCTTGAACATAATCCCTCTGGGAAACTCTAGGAACAATTCTCACCGACAGGCCTGAGAGTTATTCCACCGAGGGGGCAAGGCAGCTTCCAGGTTATGCTATTCCCCAGCACTGTCATCCTGCCCTGCTTGGGGCAGAGTAGCCTTCCCAGAATTCAGAGAAAGCCTCAGGCCAAGAGACACAGATACTACTGGCAGTTGGAAATTGGGCAGTGGGCCTAGAAGAGTGAAGGCCCCATGGGTGTGGGCAGGGGGCACCAACAGCATCGGCGACAGAGAGGCTTTTCCCAGCACCCAGGCTGCTTCTAGGAGACTGGGGGGAGGGTGGCAGCAGACATGGGCAGGAGCCAGCCTGCTCTACAAGCTCCGCTCTCCTACCAGCCTGGCTCTTCTACTACTGGGTTGGCTAAAGGACTTAGCCTGGAAAAGACAAGTTAGATGGTGTGGTCCCTGTGTCGGCATCGTACAAAGGACATGGGGTGGGGTGTGGGGAGTGGAATTGATGAGCCCTTGGTTCTGCTCTCAGGTCTACCAATGCGTAATTCGGGCAACTGAGATAACTTTCTCTAGACTTTACTTTCTTCATCGATAAAATGAGAGTTGACTGGGTCTCAAACATCCCTTCTAGACTAGACTCAAGAAGTGACACATATATAACCTTTAGAATAAAAGAAAACCAACTTTGAGATTTCTCAGAGGAACCTGGGACTCCAAATTCACCTCCTTCCACCTTCCGGGAGATAGAGTCCCGCTCCCCTTGGAGCCCGTCAGAACTCCATCCCTTTTTCAGTAGGGAGGCGGCCAACATCTTATCTTAGCAAAATGTCGCCCACATAATCGTGCCTGGACCTTACGTCTGCACACAGGCCACAGCAAAATGGCCGCTCTCACGATTAGTGGTTATTTCTCCCTCACTGAACGTGCTGGGAGCTGAGAGGTATACCAGCACGCAGAGAGGGCTGGTGCTGGAAAGGAGGAGGCATAGTATTCAATTACATGAAAGGTTTCATCTTACCGTTCTATCCTGACAGTAATTTAAATTATATTGCAATTGAACCCAAAGCAATAGACTCATCACTTACCAATATACACATCTCCAGAAATGGTATAAATGAAGCTTGTCCATCCTGAAAAAGGACCAGCAATGTTAAAAGCAACATCCATAATGCCAAAAGAAACAAAGAGGTAACAATATATTTAACAAGTATCTTTCTATATGAAATAAAATATACAAGCTTATGTAACAGATATAAAAGATACATTTGGAGATGAAATCATTTACAGAGATACAGATTTAAAAATTTAAGTTCTGTAAGCTGCTTAAAATACACACTCACACTCCCATGTGTGCACACGCGTGTGCCCACACACACACACAACTCTGAACCTAAATGACTTGGGCCCAAATGTGTAAGAGCCACCCAGGTTGACAGTGTATGATTTACTGGCCGTGTAGCTATACACCAATAGCTGTACTAACAAACAAGATGTTCCTTCCAGGTCGAACATCGTGCTAATAACTACAACCTACCAGTCTGGCTTATCTTCAGTTCCTTGTGCCTCCAAGCAGTTTTAAGTGTGAAAAGAATGCGAGAAATATGTTTTTCTTTACTTAGCTGCCATTTACTTTCTAGAGAATTCATTCCTTTCTATCTGTCCTAAAATAGAGCATCAGTTCCAGGGATGTGGGGAGACATAATCTTTGTGGTACAAATGGGCGTCAGATGACCTGTGCCCTCCCTGGACTTGTCCACACAATTTTTCAAGTGAATAAACTGTTCCACAAAGAGGTACAAAGCATTCCCTAGATTCCCACTGTGACCCATGGCCCAAGAGCTCAGAAGCACAGATGACCTGCTATCTGCCCTCTCAGCACCAGCACTGGATTTCCACGGATATGCATGTATTGTCCCTGTGGCCCCGAAGAAATGCTGCGGTGCCACTGAGGGACATGCATGCAGGAGTGGCCAGCTCAAAACAGAACCAAGACATCACTCTGTGGGCCTTTGGTGGAAAAGAAGATCTGGGAAGGGAATGCAGGGCCGAGTTCATGGTGCAAGGGCAGGTCCCAGAGTAGAGTCTGTGTAGCGTCAACGCAGTGACAGAGTAAACAAAACCAAGGCAGGCGTGGAAGAATCACAGAGGACCAAGTACACTCTAGGGATGTGCTTGTGCTGGCTGGTGGGTTGAAATGCACAAGACAGGCACACGAGGTAACTGATCAAACTTAACATAAACTGAGTCTGGTTCGGAAAATCCAAAGGACGTCAAAACAAAGACAGACACTCAGGCGTGTGCCAGAGAACATTTTTTCACCCACCTATTTCACAGTTTTTCCTCCCTGAGATCTTACTAGGATGAGTTTAAATCCTCTTGGGGTGAGTCTCTGGGCTCAGAGCACACTAGCACTTTTGCTCCCTTAATGACCCACTGGCGTAGTCTTCCGAGCTCAGCCAACTATCATTTAGGGAATGGCAACCACTCCGTGCATGTGCTGTGGGTGGAGACACAAAGATGAAGGCACAGCCAGGGGTGTTGACGTGGTGCAATTTGGGGAGGAAGGTTTGTGGAAGATGCTGAAACCACATGTTAACAATTCACAGCCCGTAAAGACTCTTAGCAATTTGGTATTTGTGCTTTCGGCTAGTACAAACTCAATGTTTTATTTTGGAGACCTCTCCAAGTCAAAACACAGAGAAATAACTCATCCTTAGAAAAGACTGCCAAGCATTCCATTGCAAGCCCGTGTGGTAACTGACACAACCCATCTTCCCTTTATGGTTGATAGGTATTAAGAAATTAATGGTTTCCAAGTTTGACAGAATCTCAAAGCTCTCAATTGCTCAACTGCGTTTTTGTTTGGAATTGTTTTGATTGTTCTAATCTCACTTCTCCTCCACCATCTTTGCTTCATTCCTCCTCACCCTCCAAACAGAAAACTAGTCCACACATAATTGCCTCGGTCTGTTTTCTTTCTCTTTTTATCTTTTATCCAGAAGGACCAAACATTTGCTTAAAGGAATGGCCAAGTCAACATATGAAGTGCCTTCACCTATTTTTATTCCATGCAGAAGTCTTCTGTTAGGATACAGAGTTCACCTTCACCACTAATAGCACAGCTCATGTTACTGGTTAGAAAGCATGGAGTGTGAGACGGAATGAAATAGGAACAGAGGGCAATTTCCTTTTTCTTCCTTCTTTTTTAAATTGAAGTATACTCAGTTACAATGTGCCAATTTCTGCTGTACAGCATAATGTCTCAGTCATACAGATACATACATATACTTGTTTTTTCATGTTTTTTTTATTATAGATTTTCCCCTTCTTTTTAACATGTCATCTGCACTTGCTTCTATTAAGCCTTCTTTAATTTCCACTAAGCATGGTTTCTTAAAAGCCAGAGCAAAACAAGAGCCAAATCGTGTAAATGCTTACTCTGTGTTTAAGTGCCACCACATTTTTATTAGAATTCCTTCTCTGCTAAGAGCAGGATTGTATCAGCAAAGAGTTCTCTTGTGAGACTTGCAGGCCCTTCTCATCTTTCTTTTTTCCCCTCCTCTCCTCCCACTTTTCGGTCCTGCACCAGGAATGGATACCATCCTTGCATTTGTATTGCTCTGCCAGAGGTCACAGGTCCTGAGAATGTGCTCTCCAAACCACTGGCTCTCCACAGCTGGGAAGCTCTTCGGGCACTGACAAAGCACAGGAGTTGGGATAAAGGTCACATTTTACCTCTGGCCCTGTAGGACGGCTTAATCAGCAACACATTTAAGTCAGACCTCCCTCAGGCCCACAGAAGATGTGCACAACTTTCCTTTTCAACCCGTAAATCATTTCCTGTGGTGTGTGCTCTCGTTTTCAGGGAGGTTCCAGATTCTTGCAAATGTCCCCAGTGAGAGCTTTTCTTGGCCTATTTTCCTTGCCTTAACTCAGCTCGTCTTCTTCCTTCCTCAGTCCTAAGTTCATTATTTCAGTGAACTTTCCAAAGGCTCCTTATACATAGATGTGCAGAGAAAACAGAAAAACATGGCTTGGTGACATGCCAAATACACGACTAAGGTCAGCTCTGGGGAGGGAAAGGGAGCAGGGAACAGGGCTAAGGAGAGAAGGAACCTCTCCCCAAACTCTGGGTCACCCTGGATGCTATACCCTAAAGCAGCGCTGGTTTCTGGGAGCCTCCCCCCCAGATGTGTCTGCGTTCAGCTTGGGCCCCATGGACCGGTGACAGAAAGCAGACCCACTGGGTCCTCCCGCCACTCCTCATTCCACCATATTGTTTGTTAATTTTGTGAAATGGAATTCACATTTTATGGCAAGACAAGGAAAATTTAAACAAACATTTTTCTCTGCCCTCTGGCCCCCACTGTGCATGGTTATCTGTATCACGCATCGACAAACCTTCTCCATCAGCAGAAATACCTGTTCAACCTTCAGGAGCCATATTCTCCTAACATCAGTAAGACAACTCCTTAAAGATAACATTCCTTCTTTATCTCATAAGGGGTCACATGGCGCTTGGATCTGGACTGTGTAAACTGTCAATAATATGCCATTTGACATACAGCCTTCTGTGCCTTGACTTCTCATGGGCAGAACAGTTCCTAGAGCTTTCTGAGATGCTATTCCCAGGTTATAATCCTCAAATTTGGCTCAAATAAAATTTCAACTTCTTTCATAGACTGATTGCTGATTAATTTTTGTTGACAACCTTTACTATGAAATAATTTCAGACATACAGAAAAGTAACAAAAATAGTACAGAGAATTTCCATATACCAATCACCCATATTCTCCAAAAGCTAACTTGTTATCACATATGCTTTATCATGCTCTCTAGAAATCTACATCACTCTTTTATTTCTGAAATATTTGAGACTAAACTTGGAGACATGGTACCCCTTTACCCTGAAATAATCTTCAGCATGTGTTTCCTAAAAAAAACAAGGCTATTTTCCAACATCACCCTAGTGCACTTATAAAAATTATGAAATTGGTACAATATCAGTGAAAAAATATGACCATTAATACAATATTATTAGCTATGTTCAGAAGATACTCCAATTTAGCCAATTGTCTCAGTAATGTGTTTTAGGGCAAAAGGAAAGAAACATTTCTAGGCCAGGATCAAATGGGGTTCACATGCTGCATTTAGGTGTCACGTCTAATCTCCTTTCATCTGAAACACTTCCTCAGTCTTTTCCTCTCATTAAAAGTACAGACTGGTTATTTTGTAGAATGTCCCTCAGTTTGGGTTTGTCTGATGCTTTGTTATCATTAGACCCAACTCTTTGTTAATCCATTTCCCTTTCAACTTTAGAGATGTGTTTTTATTTATTTTCAGTACTCTATTATTTTTTAATTCAGATGAGCACAAAGGATGAAATAATGAACAAAATATGTTGGCATATTTATTCTATATCTTTCTTTTACAGATAAAATCATATAGGTGAGAGAAACAGCCTCTCATTAGTTGCCTCCCATCAATTTTCTACACCCAGGGAATGGGACCTTGTTGCAGAAGAAGTGGGTACGAGAGAATGGATGGTCACATTTTAGGTCTTGGGTGAGTCCCTGGGACAGGCTGCCAAGCGAGAGTCCTTGGCTTCATGCAGGAAAGAATTTAAGAGGAAGCCACAGCAGAATGAAAGCAGATTTATTCAGGGAGACACACATGTCATAGACAGAATGTGGGCTATCTCAGAGGGTAAGAAAAGCCCCGGGGTATAGGGTTGTTAGTTTTTATGGGTCGGGTAATTTCATAGCTAATGAGTGCAAGGATTACTCCAACTACTTTAGGGAACAGGCAGGGATTTCCAGGAGTTGGGCCACCGCCCACTTTTTGACCATTTATGGTCAGCCTGGGAACTGTCAAGGCACTGTTGGGTGTGTCATTTAGCAGCTAATGTATGACAATGAGCACACAATGGGGCTCCAGGTCCAATGGAATTGAAATCTTCCATCATCTTGGGCCTAGTTGGTTCTAATTAGTTTTTGTCATATCCTGTTTTCCTCTACAGCTGGATCATTCTTTTAACAGTTGTGCCCTGCCCACTTCTTTCCTATCTCATTCCAGAAGTCCCACTTAAGACCCTTCAATGGCTCCCTGCTCTCCCAGGACAAGCCCAAAGCCCTGACCCTCACAGACAGACTCCTCTCAGTCTAGTCCTACACTTCTCCTCCAGCATTACCCTCCACTCTGCTTGTCTCACCTCCTTAGTGCAGTCTAACCGAACAAACCTCTCCAGGGAAAGGAGGAGGGACAGGGCACCAAAACCTTAGAGGGGCCTTGTGGTGCCACGGACAACAAACCAACTAAGTAACTATGAAACAGCCATAAAAACGAACACACCGGATCAGAGGCAGAAAATGCAGGTTCAAAAATCAGCAAATGAATCTTAGGGAGATTCAGGACCAGACTTTTCAACCTCTTTGAGCCTGTTTCCTGGTTTGTAAGATAAGGAAATAATACGTACATCACAGGGTGGTTGTGATGATCAGATGCACTGCATCTATTTGTATATACTTCTAGATATGTACATATACGTACGTATATATGTATGTGCGTTATGTTTTTCACCTTATCTACATGAGGCCCACAGGTAGCAGGCTTTTAACAAACGTCAGTTCCCTTTCCTGCCCCTTCCTTCTTTTTCCACTTCCCTTCGATTTTTCACAGGGCAGGAGGTTTCAACGGCTGCTATTAACACTTGTGATGAGATGTGACCCAGGCCAGAGGGGTTATCACCACAGAGATGACCCCATGCTCCCCAGAGCAACCCCTTCCACTCCAAGTGAAAAGGTCTCTTCCGGGACTGCACTAAACATTGAGCAAAACTCAGCAGGGTCACTGCTTCCCAAAATGCAGAGAATAGAGCCTTAAAAAGATCACTAAAGATCCACTAATTTGTCTGGACCTTAGTGGTTAAGACCCATAGTGAAGTCAGACTGTACAGGTTAGCCTCTCAGCCCCCACACTCACTGGCTAGTTCACTTTGAATAAGTTGCTTAACCTCTTTGTACCTCAGCATCCTCATCTGAAAAATGGGACACTCACAGTCTTTACCTCATGGACTTGTGAGGACTGCAGATGTTAATAAAGGAGAGTTCTTACAGCAGCTTCAGGCAAACAGGAGGTACTTAATAACTGCTAGTTATGATTATTACTATTAAAAGATGATTCAGGGAACTATAAGCTTCCAAAAATGTTCATGATATTCCCCATAATGGATTTGTGCCACATTTTTTCTTCTCTTTCAAAACCACATTTTTAAAAGACAAAACTGAACCTCACATGAAAATCAATTCCAGGTATAGATATATCAATTTAAAAGGCAAAAAAAATCAAAGCATCTATAATAGAGAGAACATTTTCATAATCTTGGGTTAGGGAAAGATTATTAAAGAAGCCACAGAGAGCACTAACCATTAAGGAACAGATTAATATATTTAAGGAGTTTTTTATTCATTAAAATATAGAAAAATATAATAGTATAGAAGAGTGAAAAACAAGGTTCAAGGGAGAAGATATCTGCAATAAGAATAACTGACAATGACTAGTACTCAGAATATATAAAGAGCTCCTACAAATCAATATGAAAAAGAGACAACTCACCCAAAGGAAAATGATATGAAACTTCTCATTGAATAATTTTATATTTTGGGCTCTGGTTCATGTACATCACTGCTCTGAAGACATAGTAATTAATATCCATAATAGTTATGAGTATATTCAAAGTATGAGGGGAACTGTGATTGAATACTCTCATGGACTACTGGTAAGCAGAGAGTTCTGCAAAAAGGACCCATGAATTAAATCATGTATATTGTGTAGTAAACAAAATAAGCCTTCCCTCTATCTATGAAAACACCTGAAAATCTAAAGTTCCACATGAATCATTCATGATTAGGGCATTCTCCTTTAAAAAGGAGACAATGACTAAGCAAAGACATGTAGGGAGGAATTCTGAGAACTCACCATCTATTTCTCCAGGCTCATTCAAATTTTTTAAAAAATTACAAGCATGAGGAAAAATCACAACTTCATTTTTGAGTCGTTGCCCACTTGGAAAAATGTGTGGCAATTTGAAGCAAGATAAGAAGCTTGGTGAGTTGACTGAAAGACACCCTCGGCCTCCTGGTATTCCTGCCGTGTAATCCTCTCTGTCTGAGTATGGGCTGCACCTGGAGATGCGCTTCTAAGCAGCAGAACAAGGCAAAAGTGATGGATAGGGCTTCTGAGATTAGGGTTTGTAAAGACTCTGGCTTCCATCATGTTCTGCTTCTTTTGCTCTTTTACATGCCAGCTCTGATGAAGCCAGCAGATGTCTTGTGAGATGCCCTATGGAGAGGCCCACGTGGCAAGGGACTGACTGTGGACTGCATCCACCTACCCTCAACAAACTGAATGCTGCCAATGGCTATGTGGGTGTGAGTTTGGAAGTGCATCCCTCCCAGTTGAGCCCTGGGATAGCTGCAGCCCAGGCTGACAAGTTGATTACAGTCTTACAGGAGTCTCTGAGCCAGAGGACACAGCTAAACTGCGAGACACTGTGATACAAGAGAGGTTGTCCTAAGCCACTAAGCTGTGGGGTAACTTGTTATGCAGCAGTACAGATAACTAATACAATAAGATTTATTTAAATATACCCTAATGTGATCGAATGAGTAGCTATTAAATGCATGACATTAAAATCTACTTTTTAAAAAGTGTCTTGAAGCATTTATTTCTTTCCCCACCCCTGGCTTTATTGAGATATAATTGATGTGGCTCCTTTCTGTTTTTTCCCATATAAGGTAAACACAGAAGCAGATACACTGAAAATATTTAACAGGATATATTAGTTTCCTATGGCTGCTGTAACAAATTACCACACCCTCGGTGGCTTAAAACAACCAAAGTTTATTATTGTATAGTTCTAGAGATCAGAAGTCTGAAAATGTGTCTCAGGTCTAAAACCAAGCTGTGGGCAGGGTGGCATACCTTCTGGAGGCTCTAAGGCAGAATTCATTTCCTTGCCTTTTCTGGCTTATGGAAGTTGCCCCTATTTTTTGGCTTGTGGCCCCCTTTCATTTTCATTCATTTCTTTTTCTGCTATTTCATTGTTAGTGTATAGCAATGCAACTGATTTCAATATATTAATTTTGTATCCTGTAACTTTACCAAATCCATTAATGAGCTCTAGTAGTTTTCTTGTAGCCTCTTTAGGATTTTCTATGTATGATATCATGTCACCTGCAAACAGTAACAGTTTTGCTACTTCTTTTCCAATTTGGATTCGTTTTATTTCCTTTTCTTCTCTGATTGCTGTGGCTAGGACTTCCAAAACTATGTTGAATAAAAGTGGGGAGAGTGGACATCCTTGTCTTGATCCTGATCTTAGAGGAAATGCTCCCTTCCATTTTCAATACCAGCAATCACTTCACTCTGACCTCTGCTTCTACTGTCACATCTCTTTCTCTCATGATAATTCCCATCTCCCTTTTTCACTTATACAGATCCTTACAATGACACTGGGCCCACTTGGATTACCCAGGCTAATCTCCCCATCTCATGATCCTTCACTTAATCACATCTGCAACATCCACTTTACCATATAAAGTAACACATTCACAGGTTCCAGGACTAGGACATGGACATCTTTGTGGGGCCCTTACTCTGCTTACCATGAATAATGGGCTAAGCTACAAGTTCTCTAAAGATATTTTGTTGATTGATGTACATATACTCTCAAGAAAAGTTAAGAGTTGAGGGAAGCAAAAAAGGCTTATAGAATTAAGGTTTTCCATACCATAACAATTCCCCATTTTTAACATTCCAGATTATGCTTTTAAATACCAAGCAGCAGGGATGCTGTGAAGGAAGATGGATAAAATAAACAGAGTGCCTGCTGAGGGCCCCACTTTGATGCAGTTAGTCTGGAGACAAAGGGGACATGAGGACCAGAAGGCACAAGTTTCTTAGAAGAGATCGATATTTTCCTAGAAATACAGATTTATGTCCTTCTCAATGAGTGACAACAAACAGTGTTATCTGTATATTAGCTTACAGCAAAGAAGGTCAGATTGTTTTTCAAGAGATGATAAAAGTCACTGCAAAAAAAAAGAAACCAAACAAACAAAAAGCACAACTACTTATTCTTATTTTAGCCAAGAACTAACAAGAAAAACGTGTGGCCAGTGTGAAAGGAATGTGGTACTGTCACAGACTCGATAAATGGGATTCTTTGTAAGTGATGCACTGTCCAGCTCAATTCCTGATATCAACTGCCTTCCAAATCATCACTGAATGAAACATCTGTTTTCTGCAAGATTAGCACAACTCCACAGAAATGTGCCATGCCCAAAGGAAATAAAGAGATGGCAAAAATCAATTCCAATACTATTTATGGGAAGGAATTCAGATAAAACCTAGTCTGATTCATGAGAAATGTTTCTAGTCTCCCGTAACTGGATGTCCCTTGGGATATCCTGGTATCAGGGATGAGATGGTAGCAATGGACACCTCTATTTCTATCCATTTAGTTTGGTAGTGATACAACGAAGTCAACATTAAATTAATTAGACTGCAAAGATTATGCCAAAAGCCAAACATAACCCAGACATCCATGTCAAATCCCTTTACAGTGAATAACAAAACAATCGAAATAGTATAAACAAAACATGTTAAGGACCCAGCCAATGGGCTACACATTTCAAGGGATATTTGATGCAACAAAGCACTCAAATAAAATGAATTTAGACAGTTCTTGGATTTTATAATGGAATTTGGCCTGGGAAGGTGGTTTAAAAAAAAGACAAAGGGTGACTTTGACTTGAATGACTGGCTAGTAAAATTTATACAGTATCATTTTACCAGCCTGTCAGATTACAGGCCGCCAGTACTATTGAGTCTATAATAAGTGTTTTATAATATCTGAATTAATTGTTTGTCTGGTATTGGACAGGGAAACCTCAAACTTTAGATTTGTCACCTAACGCAATCAAGCATGGATGAGACGTGTGTGTGTGTGTAAAACACACTATAACTGGAAGTGATACATTGGAAAAGACAAGTTCTTCTGCTTCATAACTGGAACTGGGTTCATAAAGACTTGTTTAAAGTGGGTTTTCAGGGACTCAACAATAAACATGCATTTCTAAGCTATTCATCTTCGTATGCCTCCAAAAATGTTTCTGAAAACAAATTTCAGGTTTAAAATCCATAATGATAAAAATAATATAGGAGTACAGCTTTGTTAACTGACAGGTAACACATTCTCCTAAAAGGCAATATGGGGTGGTGGCGAAGTGTCGAGCCCAAATTAACATGAACCATGCCCTTAGTGTTGGTGGGCTCATGGAGAAACTGGTAGCTTATACACTGCTGATGGAAACTGTGACTGCCCTTTGGGGTTGCAACTCGACAGTCTTTCAAAATTAAACATAATAAATTTTGTGATCATCCCTGGAAACTTGTTGCATCAACGTAAGTTCCCCTATGGAAGTACATGAGTGTAAAGAATGCAGCCAAGCACTGGGAACAAAGGGAGCACCCATTGATAGGGAAGCGTTCAATCCATTGGAGTCAACCCATGGTGTAGAACGTTGCCATTAAACAGAGCCTACTAGCAGACTGGGAGGGATTTCCATGACGTATTGTTTGGTCATAAAAGTGAGATGCAAAAATGTATTTATGACTCCATTTTAGTAAAATAAGGACAAAAGAATCCTGTATACATGTATATTTACATGCACATATATGTTAGTGTAGAAAAGAAAGTGTGGGGAAAAACACTGCAAGATCTAATTCAAGGATCTAGCTGGGATATCCCCCAGATCTGTGATATACAGAGAGGATACTGCTATGAGGGAGGAAAAGGGTCTGGAGGGAAGCAAACTCAAAAGTAAAAGAAAAACCCATGGCACTAAAACTTAGAGCACATGTGCTATCACACTTATTGTTACAAAAATTAGGTATAAAGGTAGGCATATGTTTAACTACATTAATGTAAAAAATTTTTCTGTACTTAAAAATAGCCAGAATGAGTTCCTTTCTTTTTTTAGATTCCACATATAAGTGGTATCATATGGTATTTGTCTTTTGCTTTCTGGCTTACTTCACTTAGTATGATAATCTCTAGGTCCATCCATGTTGCTGCAAATGGCATAATTTTGTTCTTCTTTTTTTTAAATGGAGGTACTGGGGATTGAACCCAGGACCTCATGCACACTTAAGTATGCACTCTACCACTGGGCTATTTCCCTCCCTGCTACTTCATTCTTTCTTACGGCTGAGTAATATTCCACTGCAGACGTATCTCTCTCTCTCTCTCTCTCTCTCTCTCTCTCTCTCTCTATATATATATATATATAATCACAACTTCTTTATGCAATCATCTGTTGATGGATATTTAGCTTGCTTCCATGTCTTGACTATTGTAAATAGTGCTGCTATGAACATTGGGATGCATGTATCTTTTCAAATTAGAGTTTCCTCCAGATGTGTGCCCAGGAGCGGGATTGCTGGATCCTATGGTAAGTCTAATCACTATGCACCATATACCAGAGACTAACACAACATTATAGTAAATCGACTATATTTCAATAAATAAATAAATAAATAAAATTATATATCATATATTCATTTTAAAAAATAGCCAGAATGAGAAAACCAAAGAAGAAAAGACTGGGTCTGAGGTTACTGCCTAGTGACCTCAGGGGAAGCCATTTAAAAAAATAAAACGGGCCTTAAATACTTGAGAGTTTTCTAAATGTTCTTTGGATTTAAATATTGACTTAAAAGTATATCCCTCCATAACAAAAGCTGTATGTTAATCAAGAATGCACTGGTTCATTAGTAACACAGGTTGGATTGTCTCCAGGAACTCTGAGCGTCAAAAGTGGCTTGAAAGTCAGGAGATGTGGGTATACGTGGCCTTGAGCAAGTAGCTAATCTGTTGCACCTCAGTGTTCACACCTATAAAACGAGGGGGTAGCCCCGACGGTCTGGCCCTAACAGTCTGTGAATTCGTCCCCATTTTCTCAACTTGAAAAGCTCCAGCAGTATTTGCTAATTTAAACATAATTCAACCGAAACAAGGTTCATAGAACTTTGTGTTGAGGTCCAGAAACAAGTACATTTCAGAGAAAGCAGCCCCTTGGTTTCTTCCCCCCACTGAAATGATCACCAGACCCCAGAAACCACCATACCTTTAGGAATAGGCTGGGAATGTTTTGCTCCTTGGTCCAATTTGAAGTCCAAATATAAGGTTGGTGTGTAAGTGTAAATCTTGGACTGAAAAGAGAAAGGAAATCATCAGCATCTTTCCAAGAATAAGGTTCATTTTTACTGCAGCTGGGCCCTTCTGGGATGGGCTTGGCTCCATTATATTTACAATTCTTCCTTGGGAAGTGCTGTTAAAGTGGGGGCGATGGGCTGCCAATATTGATCCCTGTTAGGGGTCTCGGTCTAAAAGTTAGCCCTTCTAGCTTTACAATATGGTTGGCAAGCTAATTTCAGGATGATCACTGTCTTCCTACAGCCATTTGTCAAATATGATCCCATGTCAATAGTTTACTGGTCAACAGCTGCTCCAAATTTCTCACTTCCCGTCTTCTACTTAACATTGTAGCTTAACGCACATCAAATATATGTTTCTTCCCCAGGTCTCAATAAAGCCATGTCCATTTTGAAATTCAAAAAGAGTAGCCTGTAAATATTTTTATTTGTTCTAACCTGACTCTCTTGCAAAAAAAAAAAAGAAAAGAAAAAAAAAAGGTGGTTCAACACTGCTGGCCTGGGAAAGCCACAACTCCAAATGTAAGAAAGACAAACTTTTGCAGGATTTTCCACTGTAAACAATGGCTTTGATTCCATCAACAGTTAAGCTGAGTTTGTAATTCAATATAATACCATTCTGAACCACTGGCACAGACCAAAATCCAAGGGATTATCACTGTTGCTATAAACTTTATGATGTTCCATTGTTTATCAAAGTCCCAGTGGTTCTGTTCTACTTACTTTTTTAACTTAAAAAAAACACATAAAAATGAAAAAGTACATAACACCAAATTTGGCAAGGATGTAGAATAACTGGAACTTTCGAACGCTGCTGGTGGGACTATCACTTGGTATAAACATTTCAGAACACTGCTTGGCAGTAGGTAGTACCGATGAGTACATCATCTACGACCCAGCGTTCCAGCTCAGTAGGTGCACCCCCAACAGAAACGTTCACCTAAAGACACGTACTCAAATCTTGATAGTAACGCTGTCAGTAACAGCCCCAAGCTGGAAATATTCCAGATGCCTTTAACAAGAGAATGGATAAATGAACTGTAATACACAATGGACTACAACACAACAAGGGGAGTGAATGAACCCAAAGATATGCAACCACTCAGATGACTCTCAGAAGCACCATATTGAACTAATGAAAGCAGACACAGATCACATACCACATGATGGTTTATAAAGTTGAAAACAAGCCAAAACGAATCTATGGTATCAGAAGTCAGAACAGCTTGGGAAGGTTAGTAACTGAATAGGGTTTAAAAGGGGGCTTCTGGAGCCTGGCAACGTTCTGTTCCTTGGTTTCCCAGATGTGTTCACTTGGTGAAACTCCGCTGAGCTGTACACAAGGACTTGTGTACCTTTCTGTGCTTATGTTATATTTTAACAACAAGCTTACATTCATTAAAAACATGCATGTGTAAACAGACCAAAAGAGGGAATCCAGAGCCCAGAATTATTAACTATCCTTGATAAAGGCATCATTTTGCAGAGAATAATTATGTAAACTCCATGAGGACGTGGACATTTCTGCCCTTTTCACCTGGAGTCAACACACAGTTCCTTGTCACATAGCAGGCATTCAATAAATATTTAGTGAATGATGCTTCAAAATAGAAAACCTCATGTATAGTAAGGAATTTATTAAGAGTATATATAGCGTATTCATCAATATCTTTACCGACATGTAGCAGATGATTTGGTGTATGCCTGTACATTGAATTGCAGAGTAGGGGACTGTAAATAATGCTATCAGAAGACTGTTCCCTTTCCTCCAAATATCTCCTGTATTGAAGCTTTGGGCTTTAAATGGTGTGGGAGATGGTTTTACACAGCTTTGAAGTCAAGCTGCATGCACACAGCTTCAAAGACTGGAAAAGCAAATCCCCTTGTGCATACATAAATGAAACCAGAGAGACCTGTGACACCAAGTGCAACCTGAGGCCAGAGATTCACAATCAATCTGAAGAGCGTGGAACACACATAAAGTGAGGGCAGGACCTGGGGGATGCGGGATCCGATTCTCTGGCATTATTAGTGTGTAAGGCAGCATCTGGAAAGGATCTTCTAAAAAGATCAAGGGGAAACCTCACATAGTATCAGATGACTTCTCTTCCTGGGCAATATTTTGCTGTCTTCCAGAAAAAGAATCCTTGTTTGGTTTAAGCTTCTTTCCTAACCTCTGCCTTCATGGCACACACAGTATCCCCACCAGTACATTCATCACAGAGAGGCTCTTGGCTGGACTGTTACTAGTCCTCTCCCAGAAGGTAGTCATAAAAATCATCCTGACCTGGAAACCAGGAGACTTTCAGGCTAGTATTACTTTCCCTGCTGGCTAGCAAAGCATTTCTCTTCTTCTGGGCTTAGTTCACTTATCTGAAAATCTGGGCTTGGGACTTCACTGAGGTTGAAGTGTATTTCTGGTTCTGAAGTTCTGAGTCAGAACATTAATGTTTTCCTCTGCACGGTAATTGTTTGAATTTCTTTCTGATTTCTCAGACTGGAGCTGTAGAGAAGTGAGAATGTGGCTGGGGCGGGGGGAGCCCCCAGGGCTCTGGGAGCACATGGCGAGCCGCTGGTTAACATGTGCTATTTTGTCCTCAATCTCAGTCATCAATTTTGCCCTCCTGGCTCTTCTTTTCTTCCCGCCTCTAGCTTCTCAGTCTAATCCGTACTGCCCCCCAAACAGTAACGTCTCTCTCCAATACTGCAACGACACAGATACGCGCATGTGCATACAGATGCAGACTTCTGTGTTTATGCATTCGTTTACAAGATTTTAAACAGAAACCAGTGAGAGACATTATAAGGCCAAAAAATATATCGTATTACTTTACAGCGTGAAAAGGGTTAAAGGGAAATTTTTAATTCATGTTGAAGGTGTTTTTCACAATATCTGTAGTGTCCTTTTTGTACTGAAAATCAGATTGTTGAAAGTTTCAATATAACATGTCTTGAATAATCTACTACCCAAAACCTAAATGTGTATTACTCTATTTTCATTTATCTAAACTGAGATAAAACTCAACTTGAAAGCTGTTCTCATGAGTGTGTGTGTACGTAAATGTATGGATATATATACACACATGTATGCATACGTAGTTTTTGCAAAGCAGGTAGGTTTTGTTTTTTAAAATTGTGATCTTCCATGGTAACTCTGTTGAAATGCCAAAGGTAAATTATGTTCATTTAACTCAAGGATGATACGACTGGTGTCAACTGTACTTTGAGCAAACCTGGACTTAATTTTAACTATAAAGAAATGTCACCATTAGACGCACTCTCTCCTGTGTTCTGTTTTATTTTTATGTATAGTATTAAAGTCTTAATGGACTCTCAAAATAGAATGAAAATATAATTCAGCAAATCATTCTTTTTTGGTTAAAACTTAGCTATCAATGTATCTATTTCCACAGGATTAAAATAAATTGGTCCATGGCAACCTAAAATAAGACATTCCTCTTTGTTTCAGCATGAACAGAACTAACGCACCTACATTCCATCAGTGCCATTGTTTTCTTTTCCCTTTCCGTCTTTTGGTGCTGATTAATACTGCCTGCACAGATCCTAAAATCCCAAGCTATTCCTCTTTTGTGCATCTTCTTATTTCTTAATTCTCTGTCAAAAGCATTTGGGAAACGTCTTGAAGGGTTTTAGTATTTTAAAAGCCCAATGGCTTAAAACCTTACAGTTCAAGTATGTAGGCAAAGCCTCGAGAAGTTAAGTGACATAACTCCTCATGAGATGTTAAGGGTAAATTTTGGCTAACCTACAACAGGGGTGCTACTAAACCCAAACAAGTCTTGTCTCTTTTTCTCAATAAATATGTCAGAATTAAACCTGTAATGAGCCCCTTCAAGACATGACTCCAATAAATGACCGCAAAACAACCAAGACAAAACACAAGGTCTACAAAATCACTTCCTTCCGAACCCCAACTACCTTCATCTTTTACCCTTCAAAGACCTCCCGCTTTCCCTGGCTTCTGGTGTGATACCCATGTTAAGCTGGCTTCCTTCCTCTGCTTTTATTCATAAACGTGATCTTAATTAGGAAGAGAAATCACTTCCACATGGAAACCATGTGGCTTAAAAAAACATCCTCAAGAAAAAGAAAAAAGCACGCTACGTTGATTGCTATGTATGAGCATCTTTCACAGATAACTGCCCCCCACTCATTTACCCCCGAATGCTGCTCATTTTGCCACCATGCTGGCCTTCCCTAAAAGCAAGTGGCAGCAATTTGTCACATGTCAGAGCTGTCATAAATGCTTTCACATCTTTTTTGGAACCGATTTCAAAAACCCTTTATGATTTAGTGATTTTTCAGGAAATGCACTCAAATTCTCCATCTTACTATATGTTGCTTAAGCAAATTACTCTAAGGAACTATACTAACAAGTGCAAACCCTCAGTATTTTATAAAAGAATGAAACAGTATTCTGGGACCCTCACTCTCATGTTGGATCATCCCCCTAATGTTGGACATTTTGTTTTATGGTGGTTTTTGGGTTTTGCACCATTGCTAACTTCTGATGACTATGCACAAAAATCTTTGCCCACTTTTCTACTTTTTTCCTTCACAGTGAAAGTTGGGGTCTAAAGGTCTAGACATTTTAAGGGCTCTTGATATAGCTACAGGTTTAAGGCCAAATGCAATGTGGCCAAAAGCGAGCTGGTCAACATGATCACGTGACTGAACAGCAATTTTCCTGAACATGTCTACCACTAGTCGTTGGTTTTTCTGGTCTTGATGATTTTGCTGTATCACAGGGCAGTTTTTCAACTCATTATGTGCTCCAAGTATTGGCTTTTTTCCCCCCTCATGTAATCTCTATTGTTAGAAGCTAACTCACCCTAACAAATCCCCTATTGTTACACATTTAGATCCCCGCCACAATGTATCCTAGTCTAAGAGTAGAAGGGAAGGATTAATTGCTAGGGGAAAAAAAAAAAAAAAGAAAAGGCAAACAAACAAACTTGAAATTTGTCAAAAAGATAGACAAAAAGACAAAATAAGGAAAAGAGCTTAACCTTAAAAAAAAAAGTTTAAAGGCACCACCTCCACAGTACAAATACCAATTATCTGAACAACTGGTCTAGCAGTATTTGTTTTTGAACAAAAAAATCATTTTGATCAATTGTTGTAATCAGTGAATTGCTTTCATCCAAACTTTTTGGTCAAATCACTTGGTAACTACGTGTAAGAAGTGCCCATCTCACCAAAATGTTGACCATCTTTTTTTTTTAATCTTAGCTATTTAAGAAGCAGAAATTGATTATCTCCTTTGACAATCTATTAGTTTGGGTGATACCATTATTAATTTAACAAATGCTATTACATTTTATTAACATAAGAATAACAATAACTAAATATATTGAGGGCTTATATACACTAGGCACTATTCTATGTGTATGAATTAGGCCATTTGTATTTCCCTTTTTTTTGAAATATCTGCTTATTAACCTATTTAGGCTTTCATTTATTTATTACTTAGCTCCCTCATTCAAGAAGTATTGACTGAGAGCTTGTAGTGTGCTAGTCATTGGGTATGTATATTGGTGAATAATAGATCTGCTCAGCCTTTGTGGCTTAATTTCTAGTAACAAAGACAATTTAACAAGTTAAATATGAAATTACACATGCTATAAAAGAAACAAATAGGGTACAGAGGGAGAAGATAAAATGGGGGGGGGGTTAAGGAAGGCCTCAAATGAGAAGATTTGGGGGTAAGAGGCTTCTGAGCAGAGAAAGGAGCACAGCATGTGCAAAGGCCCTGAGGCAGTAAAGAGCTTGGAGGATCCAGACACTGAGAGGAGAGTTATAAACAGACAAGAAGAGGAGGCTGGAAAGAATGGCATGAAGTAAATTCAGAGAGTTAGAAAAGACCCAGTTTGGTGTGGGTCAAAGTAAGGTATTTGGGATTTCTTTAAAGCACAATAGGAACACACTGATCTAATTTTTATTGTAAAGAGATGTCTTGAGCTGCTATGTGGAGAGCTGGAAGGGAGGGAAAAGGAGAGAGGAGCCCCCAGAAAAGGCTGCTGCAGTGGGGCTGGCTAGGGCTGGGCCAGGGATAGGAGAGAAAGAGATAGATTTAAAATATATTTTGGAAATAGAAAAGTTTTGCTAATGGACTGGATGTGGGTGGGGGAAGAGAAGGATTAAGGGCGACCACCATGTTTCCCCTGGGAGCAGTGAGTGACGGGGCCATTCATTCAATAAGATGGAGAAGACTGGAAGGGAAACATGTTTTTATTTGCTGTCAAGGCAGGTGCAGGTAGGGGAACAAAACTTCAACTTTTGCCATTTTAAATTTGACATGCCTGGGAATCATGCAAATGGAGATGCCAAGTAGGCAGCTGAATATATGAGTCCACACAGAGCTCAGAGGTGAGGCTGGTGCTATAAATATAAGTGTGGAAGTTGTTTATAAGTGGGAGACATTTGGAAGTTGCCAAGAGAGTAAATCTTAAAAATTCTCATCACACACACAAACTCTATGTATGGTGATGGATGTTAACTAGGCTTATTGTGTATTGTGGTGATCATTTCACAATATATACAAATATCAAACCATGACCTTGTACACTGGAAACTAATATAATGTTATATATAAATTATAACTCAATAAAAGATGAAATAAACCTGGAAGTTTTAAGAGTGCAAATGGTATGTAAATCCATGGGATGGATCAGATCACCTAGGGAGATGATGTTCAATGAGAGAGAATTCAGGACTGAGATCCAGGGAACTCAAGTGTTTATGGGTCTGGTAGAGGAAATGGTACCTCCTTGAGAAAAGAAACTGAGAAGGAGCAAAGAGCATCCAGAGACACAAGAATGTATTATCTCAGAAGCCAAAGAAAGGAGAGAGGGTATGAAGAAGGAGGAAGCGCTGAACCCACGGAAAGGAAGAAAAACAAAGACCTCTGGGTTTGGCCACAGAGAACTGAGTAACAACTCAGTGCACTGATGGGGCGGCTGTTAGGTTGAGAGCCTCAAGGAGGTAGGGAAGTGGCGAGACATAGAGACAAATCTTCTGCAAAGTGTGACTCAGAAAGGGAGCAGAGAATTTGGGGGTGTGGGGTTAAGGGTCTTTGGTGCTTCTCTTATCAATTTATATGAAAGGGTTTTTTTTTTTAACTAAAATAAGGCTATTTGTCCTTAATAATAGTTGTTGTAAAAATCTCCCAGTTTGTTTTTGTCCTTTAATTTCATTCCTGGCATTTCTGACAATCTATCAATCTTTTCCTTCCAAAGGCTTTTAAACTTAGTCTTTCCCCATGCAAAGACCCCATGAAATATTTGCCTGTGTTTTTCTCGTTCAAAATTTTGGAACTTTAATTCTTTGATCTATGTCAAATTTATTTTCCTAGGAGATGTGAGATCATGATCTAAACTGGTTTCTTTTTATGAATGGTCAACCAGTCCTCCCAGGTGACTCATTCTTCTCTTTTTCCCAACTGATGACCATCTTCTTCATCACTGAGTTTGCACATATACTTGGGTATATTTCGGGTTGCTTCTCTTCCTGTTGATCACAAGAAGAGCCTCCGTGGACAAAATTTCACTCACGAGCTCAAGAGCCTCAACTAAGAGAAGAAGACCGACTGCAGGAGTTCTTGCCAGCATCCAGGACATCTCCCACTGCGCTGCCCCATGTCCTCATCTTCCCAGGCTCATAGCCTACTGGGTTTTGCACTGGACAGAAAACCCACCAGCACAGACCCATTCTCTCCATCACTCACACCTCCATACACACTCAAGGAACTTACTGCCGGACCCACGGCCCCTGTGTGGAGAACCATACCTTCCTGGAGATCTTAAGGTTTTGAGGAAACAAAAGTAGATTTACCGCATTATTTAAAGCCAACTTCCAACTCTCATTGTTTAGAACAGGCTGAAGCTCTTCAACCAAAGGGTAAGTCTTCTGCCCCCGATCTAAAGCACTTGGATTTCTGAATTCTTGATTATTTTCAAGAATTCCGATAAGGAGTGGGAGAGATTAGTTTCCATCCTCAGTGCCAAAGGCATGGTGGGGAGGATTCAAAGCCTGTAATCATATTTTGACATCTACATGAAGTGCTACACAAAGAGAAGACAAGGAACTCAGGCAAAATGCCAGTGACTCTGTATAGGCTGAGGGTTCGAGAAGGCCAGACAATGTTTTGAACTTCTATCAACCATAAAGGATTGTGGGAAATCATAACCATCAAGCTGTCCAGTCGACCAGGCATTTTGGACATAGCCAAATCGTTCTACAGTCTGGTCTTGAGAGCATCCTTTTTCAAGCAGCACTTTAGTCAATAGTTAACACTCTAGTCCCTCTCCTTCTCACCCCGTATTTGGGGGAGGGAGAGTGAGGAGAGAAGAGTTAAAGGGGAAGGGAATAAGGATGCTGACATGACTCACAGTCCTGAAATCTAATCAGAGACATGTTAATTGTGAAAGTGCACTTTGATTTCTTCACCCTTTGAGTCAGCATTTTTTCCCCTAACTGGGTTACAGATGTTCTAATTTTTGGCAAATTAAAACCAGAGAAAGAACAAATGCCCATCTCTTATATGAATAATCCATCCATAATACTCCAAAGGCAACAGTACAATAAAATCACAAGAGACTCCCAAATATGCCAACAGGGAGCCTTCGTATGGCTTATCTCCCAATCGTGGGTAACGTGTTTCACGGCTAAGTCAGCAAATCTGTTCACCAATGCTAGAATATTCCTCACAGGGCTTTATAATACTTTCAATCTCTACTAGTTAATTTGTTATTTACTAAGAGGCTTAAAGAGTTCTTGAAAGAAAGTACATCGAGATGGGAAACTATTTGGCAAAGATAGGATTTTATGGAGCTCCAGGGACATACCTTCATGTAGATATGAACCTTCAATTTTACGACTAAGGGGAAATTTATTACAGCACAGGGCTTCTCCTATATGATCATCTGCAGGATGTTCTGACACAGTCGAGGTGTCTGCTTGTACAGACATGTGACTCAAGGTGCCCTTTTGGTGTAGAAAGAAAGGGAGGTTCATTCTGAAGCTTCCTTCCAAGAAACTGAGCTAAAGCATTCCCAAACTGGAGAGAGACCCACTCAGCCAGCTTATGTACAAAGGCTGAACGGCAGGAGGAGGCAGGGCTACTGTGCAAATAAAATGGGGCAAAATTCAGGAACCTCGAGGTTTGGTCTGGGTTCCATCCACAATGAGCTATGACTTTTCACCTAGTTGAGTTGCTACGTTCTCACCTACAAAGTTGTGGAGTTGGAGAGCTGCTCTCTCAAGTCTACTGCTGCCTGACGTTCTGATTCAAATGGAAATCCCAGAAGAAAAGGGAAGAGGAGGTCTTGCCTGTCTCTGAAAAGGGTCTCCTACCATCAGGGATTCCAGACTCTTGCTGCCTTAAGAACTTCATTCACATCCTAATACCTCATTACAGCAATGCAACAGGTGAATGAATGGAAAGCTTCCTGTCCAGCTATTATATAATCGGGCCTGAGATGGCCAATGTGTATTACATGAAAATGGTGCCCATCTTGTTGACTTCTTCACAGCAACCTAGGACTCAGCCCAAAGCCCACTGGAGCCCAACTCAAATTCTCACACATCCAATTGCTTTAAATATATTCCAAATGAACATATTTTTGGCCATTTAGAGCCTACCTACTTTACATACCCTGCGAAACTATACCCAACATCTGTTAGCCAATAAAAACAAACCCTCTCTCTACAAAAGACCCCAAACTGCAGCTGCATTTTGGAGCTCTCTGACCCAGACTCTCCACCTTGTTGCTGAGTGACATCACCTAGACATGTAAGCCCCTCCCCAATTTCTCTTACTCCCCAGGGAGCTCCCTTGCCCTATTCCTCTCCTGGATGGTGGCCTTGCACCACTGTCACCGGATGGTCTCCGACTGTGAGGGACTTCCCTTCTCATGCAACCCTGTCGAAGCACCACTAAACAGAGCTTGGGGGCTACTGCCTCTCAGAAACCTGTCTCTTCCTTGATCAACCCCCAACTTCCCAAGCTTACTACACCAACCGATCTAAATAAAGTAAGTATACAAGGAGGCTCCAAAAGTACCAAATATGACCACCTGTCTCCCCACAAACAAGAAGAGGGGAAGTTCCTTCCTATTCAGCAACAGTCCTGAGAAACTGAAGAGTTGACAAGCCTGCTGAAGGGCTGGAGACCTATGGAAGGGGTCCGCACTTATCCCCATCCAGGGCGGGGGACTGTTCATGAATTCCTGGGAAATAGGAAGTGGTCAGCTCCTTAGCAAAATGACAGATGGGTCAAGAATTCCCTCTTCAACATCCACCTCTCCTCTCCTCTCTGTCTTTAAAGTTTCCATGGGGGGAAAACTGCTCTCAGCAGAAAATCTGATTTATACTGGGTTGTGTTGAACTGGTAAGGACCTGTGGAAGCTTATGGTTAAGAGGACAAAGTCTGGAGCCAGACATCTAGTTAGAAGGTCAGCTCTGTCACTGACTAGATGCATAACCGTGGGAAAGCCACTCATCTCATGAGGCCTCGGTTCCCTCCTGCTTTATTGGGCACATTTTATGTGCCTCCTCAGAGTCTCTCAGCCTCACTGGCTTTGGAGCTCTTGGCCACTTATGGAGACCCCTCAGTGCCATGACTGTTGTCACTGCTGACACCTCTAGCTGCCTCGGCCCCTCCTGGCTGGCTGTCAAGTTCTGAATGGCTTTGATCACCCCTACAGTGGTGGGAGCTATGGCAGCTCCAGAGTCTGGGCTCCACCTGACAGACCTCTACGCCCAGACTGGGATGACGATGGAAGCTCCGAGATGCGGGTGTGGCCTCCTCAGAGGCTGCCTGAAGGGCTGGTGAACCATCCAGAAGGGCAGGGAATTAGCCCCCATGGGGCAGACTCTGGCCAGAAAAAAAAGGGAAGATGTAGAATGATGGAAAAATTCTTCCTCTTTAATCCTTCATGAGAAAGTCCCAAGGCACAGTTTTCTGAACGGGCATTCTGTGTCACCAAGCATCTGTCTCACTTCCCCTTCCCTCATTCTTGCTACCCTGGGACTGCACCTGAGACGTGACTTAGGCTCTGTTTTCCAGGGCACCCAAGTGAAATCTGGAGTAAAACAAGTGATGCGTGTAAAGCAACCAGAACCTCACTGTCCAACACAGTTGCCACTACCCATATGTGGCTACTAAGCACAGGAAATGGGGCTGCTGTGAGGTGAGACATGCTGTAAATTTAAAAAAAAAAACACACTGGATTTCAAAGACTTAGATCTTACTATAATTTTCTATTGGTTATATGTTGAAATGATATTATTTTGGATAACTGGGTTAGTGTACTAGTAAAATTAATTTCACCTGTTTTTTACTTTTTTAGTGTGTCTACTGAACATTTTGAATGACATGTGGCTTCCATTATGTTTTTATTGGACAGCTCTGACTTAGAATTTAGTAGCTTGTAAGCCCACAAAAGCTGTTAGCCATTTTCATTCCCCATCCCAAGAAGTTCTAGAGATTTGCTGTCACTAAAGCCTAATGATAAAAAGGAATGTGGCAGCAGATAAGGGAAAAGGGAACAAATATTTAGGAAGTACCCTGTTTGTTGCCAGGCACATTACACATCATACAAATAATTCAAAGACTATGCATTATTATACCCACTTAGCAGATGAGGAAATAAAGGGGCAAGAATACATCTTCCTAAGGCCACAGACATACTAAACAACAGAGCCAAAATCTGGACCCAGGTTTGCTTGATCGCACAGTCCATGCCCTTTTCAATCTATCACACTGTCAAAGGACTGACTCTCCAATGGCACAGTTCAGATAATGTAACGGAGGTTTTTTGGCATGTGCGACAGCATCCTAGAATCCCTTCAGTCACCCACAGGAGGCCACCTACACTAAGTAAGTTAAAAGCTCTTGCTGGACACAAATCAACCAACCAATCCCTCTTTCTCTTTCTCTCTGTCTCTCTCTTATTACACAGCCCCCTCCACTGCCGTGGGTACACAGAACTGAATTCATCATACATCATCACGCCATGGTCTACAGCACATGCTCACATACACCCATGAAAGTCCCTCTTGTTGGGTATTTTTTCTCCAACATCCCCCATCTCAACCCCATTCCCCCATCGGCTCTCAATCAAGCATACATAACAAACATTCCTCCAATGTACCTTCTGTATGTTTATTTAGAAAGACAGGTGTCTTTGAAAAATAAAGTGGTATTGTGTGCTAAACTGTTTCCTTGTTCTCACATATTTCACATTATTTCCTGAGATCTAATAATATAGCTATAAGTAAATATAATCCAGAGCTTCCAGCAGCCATATCGTTTCCACAATATGTAACCAACATGTTTTATTTATCCATTCTGTTAAGTGGTCAAAACCTACATCATCTCTGACTGCTTTCTACCACCCATGATGCTGGAATGACCACCATCAAATGTCTACTCGGTGAAATTCTGCTAGAGTAAATATCTAGGAGCAGAATGGTTGGGGCATATCCTATATGCAGTGTCACAGCCTCACTAAGTAATGCTGGCTTGCTCGCCACAATGCATACAGTTACACTCACCTGCCATGCACGGAGCTTCTATCTCCTCCCATCCTTGCCAGCACTTGACAATACCCAACTTTCTTTTTTTCCATAAATTCATTTCTTTTGTATTTTAATAAGACTTTATTTTTGGACACTGAAATTTGAGCTACATATAATTTTCACATGTCATAAAACACTATTATTTTTTTGAATTTTTTCAACCATTTAAAAATATAAAAACAGTTCTCATCTCAAAGGCCCTACAAAAATAAGTGATGGGCCAGATTTGACCCACAGGCTGTGGTTTACCAACCCCTGCCCTCAAAGATAAAGATGGACAATACCCAACTTTCCAATTTTTGTCAACTTAAAGTGTGTTAAGTGGTAGCACATTATTATAATTCGCATTTCTCTGTGTACTGGTCAGAAGAACTCCTTTCCATATTCTTCTTAGCCTTCAGTAATTGGGTGGAGGATGTTCTTAAGACCTGGCACCTGGAGCTGCCACCAAGAGAAGCAACTAAGTTTTCAAGAAGGCACAAGTGTCTCCCCTCAGAGGATGGAAGACTACAGATGCAGGGCTTTGTTCTCCCAACCACGCTAATGCGCTGGGGCTTGACCACATACATCGATTTTCTGCAGACGTAACTGCTCTAGGGCTTGGAGATTTTGCTTGTGCAACAAAATTTCATGGAACCAGGGCTGCTATTGCAATAAATGTGTCTCCTATTATCTTCTGGGATGTTTTTAAAATGAGACAAATGAGAATCGGGGTAGAATGAATTCAAGTTTGGCAGTCCTTATAGAGCCACATCCAGTCCAGGGGAGGCAACCCAGGCTACTGTGCTTATAAAGAAAAAGAAAAGTCCATATTCTACCCAAGCAAAGCAGAATTTCCACTGGAGAAGGATGCTTTGGGATTTTATTGAGAATGTAAGTTTTAATGAGAATTTCTTTTGACTTGGCTTATAAAGGCAAAGGGTTTTAGATCAGAACTTCACTTTCTTCTTAGAAATCTGATGATGGGGTATGTTCAAATTGGGGATATTTTAAAATTCAGATATTTCTTATCCTATCACTTGGGCTTCTTAGACACCTCTCAACATGGCTGGAAATATTTTTGACAGGGAACAAGGCAGGAAGTCAATCTGCAGTCTAGAATATGGGTGTGTCTTGCTGTTAATTTAATGAAAATACTCTCTGTACCCATTTCAGATCTTTCTGGTTAGGAAAATTTATCCCAGAGAACAGAAGTTAGTTTTGGTGAGAGGAGGTCCTGGCTGATAAATTTCCCCTCTTCTTCCCTGGGGGGTGGGGGGGTGGGGGGCAGTCACTGCTATGTGTCAACTTCAGTAGGTTAAGAGAACAAAACGCTGGGGAATATTAAAGGAGCATCCAGACCCCTCTCCAAGGTCCCCATGAGGCAACACTGCCGGCTGCACTCTGCCCTCCTCCCTCATCCCTGGGGGTGGACGGGAGAGGGGAAGGATGGCATCCTGCTGGAGGGGATAATTCAAGAAACTGAACACGCTCAGCTCACACCCTTCTGGGCTTTTTTCTCTCCTCTTCTGCCATGAGGTAATACGCCTGCCTTTGCAAAGGATGCCTATGGCTGTCTAGCCCTGCCCAGACATGTTTAATGAAGTGGGGGAAATATTAAGAAGCCCCAAAGGTCTCAGACACAAGTCACTTGCTCTTATCCAGATTTTACTGGGAATAAAGATGATGTTTGGTTCCCTATCTGGACAACTTCGCAGAGTCTACCTATCAAGTCATCCTGAACCTGGGAGGGGAAGGAGTATGCCGGCACCTCAACTCCGCAAATCTCACTTCTATCCAATTTAAGTCCTCTTCTGGTTCTGTCTGGCTGACAGACTCCATCAGTTAAAGCCTTTGAAAACATTTAATCACAGTCACCAGGAACTCTCATTCAAAACTTCTTCTGGACTGATCAGTACCAGATGGCTTCAAATCAGTATCTGATGCTGTGAAAATCTACCAGCCAAGTCTCGGAGTTACTCAGAAACACTCAAAGTCCCCAAGGCAGACGAAGACGTAGGTAGGTACTGACTCCTGACAAGCAGAGCTGCCACAGCCAGGCGTGGACGCTGCTAGGGAAAAGAATCCAGTCAGAAGGACTCAACTGGCAGAAACTCTAACTGGTGGCGGCGGCGGAGTGGCAGGGGTGGGGAAGGAGGGGCGGTCTACAAGAAAACACTCTGGTGGAGAGCAGGTGGAAAGGCACAAAAATCAAAGCTAAAGGAATCAAGATGGATTTAAAAGGTGTTGGGCTATTTTTCTTCTTCCTTTTCACAGCCTGGCTCTTCCTCTCTGTGGATAGCTTCTTGCAATCACAGAATAGCAGAAGGGGATGCCAGCATCGTTCTTAGACCCCAGAGATGCAAGGAAAATTGACCATTGGCAGGTGTTTGAAGGTGGTGGAAAGGAAAGGCCCTGTTCTGGGTTTCCAAATGGTTTAGTTTAAATGGAAGCATTTAAACTTCTCCCGCTGCTATGTCTAGTTGGACCAGGAAAGAAAATTTGGGGTCACAGTGGTTTCCTTCCATAATGTTAAAAAAGAACATCTACATGGAAGCAAAGAGAGCAAGGGGGCTTCATGAAAAAGAGGCAAATAATTATTATTTGATTCTTCAATGAACCTGGACCTTAATCAATTCAAACAGCTTGATTCTCAACACGGCTACTCCAATAGACAGTGATGGGAGAGCACTGCATCTTCGGAGTTTGGCACTGTTTCAGTTTTGACCACTCAGAGGAGATAAAAGGTAGTGGAGACAAGAGAGCAATTACTCCAGGTGAAACATCATTGGCATCCTCATGATTTTTCTAAAGACACAAGAGAATGAAATTAAAACATTAAAAAAGGAGAGAAATAGAGAGAGAAAAATTACCAAATTACCAGAAAAGCATTACATGGAAGATGATAATAACTTTCATGCTTAAAACAATGAACATGTGTTTTGAAGGCCTCCTAAAAGCAGTGATTTATTCCACTGGACCCTCTCACACCTCCATGCAGAATCACTTTCACTCGTGTGGTCTCCTCTGCACTGTCTAGACTCTTTCCAACCTTCTTTGCCAACCCAGTTCATTCCTAGTATGTTAGGCCTGCTTTTCCTGACCCTTTCAGATTGGGTTGAGCCTCCCACCTACTCTGTCTTCCCCCAAACCCGCCACGTCTACTAGCCCGGCGACTCACCGCAGTGTCCTCGTGTTAGCAGTAGATGTGCCTGTCCCTGACTGTGCCCGCCTTGCTCCCTGATTTATTCCCTCTTTTTCTCTCACATCTTCACAGGGTCTGGCACACGGTTGGCTCTCAGTACCTATTTAATGAGCTCAACTGAACTATGGCAGCATAAATACCTTTCTGGAAAATTCTCCCAGTTCCCCAGTGGCCAGTGTGGAAGTCCTTCCAGGAATGGCGGGATCTGACAATTTCCTCATCTCATTTTACTAAGCCAAGGGAATACTCAACAGCCTGTGGTCTGCAATGGGTGGTGAAAGGAATTTTCTGCAATCTGAAGACCACACATTCTCCTCTATTAATGGAATTATCCCCATCAATGATTTCCAGCCTGTAAGAGCTGAAAATTTTAAATTCTTATGTGTCTTGGAGTACCTATACCTGACCACAGGAAAATTCTCAATTGAGCTTCAAGTAATCAGAATTCTATCTGATGCCAAACTTACTCATCACATTTTAGTGAGTTTGGTCAAACTGTTCAAAAGGGACATGATCCCAAGGACTTGTGTTTTGGTCAAAATACTGTATTTGTAGCTATTAACACCATAGCTTTACATGTGCTGGTACCAGTTTTTAAAATACCAACACACGCTTCATTTTGTATGTCATGCAAGAGCCTCCGAACTGGTGTTGCTTTTTTCACTGCAGTTAGAAAAAAAAAATCCATAATGTGTGCCTGGGGAAAGACTTATTATAACCTAAAAGTACAAGCTCTGCCAGCCAAAGAAGTGATGACAATGATATGTAGTGTCTGCTCACCTTTGTTGAAGGTGATCCCTTGCTTTTTATAGCTTTCATTATGCTCTTCGTCTAAATCCCCTGCTAACCTGTCACCCTGATTAGTAGGGCCAATGATGTATGAATGGCCCAGGATGGAACTTCCGGTTTAAAAGTATATGTATCCATCCTTCATTTACTGGCAGAAGAGGGCCTGTCGACATCACTGGAATGTTCTTCCTAGGTGATTAGGTCAGTGGGGACATCTTGAAGGAGTATGAACATCTGGCACCCTTCGTGCTCACCAACAATGGTATTTCTGGGGAGAGCGGGCTGCCCTGGGCAAAAGCAACCTCTGTACAGCTGATGTGAGCAGCTCCCGACCGCTGTTTATCTGAAAATTCCTAACTGCAAATGGAGTGCCAGCTACGGGTGTCAACTCAGGACAAGTTCTCTGGTGTCTTCTGAGTCACTAAACAAGACTAACAGACCTAACTGTGCCTGGTCTCAACGCTGACCCAGAAGCCAGTCTTGCACTTGTCTGTGGAATGAGGCTGATCATCTGCTCAGGCTACCCGGCCTGTGATGGGCAGGTCCTATGGTGTGAACTGCTTTGTGAGATTCAAGAGGAGACATGGTGGCACACGGCACCGCACCCAACCTTACCCTCTGACTATGCTATTGAAAACCCTGGGAGACACAGAGACAGGCCTACTCTACAACCAAGGTCAGCCTTAGGTAAAATCCAGGAGTAGACAAACTTGGTCTTGGATTTCCCTCCTCCCCAATAGTTTGTATCATTTCTTTCTGCCCCGCCAGGATCTGGTTGTTCACAGTTGCTCATGCAGTCCCCATCATGATCGCCAAATCGTGAGTGCACCCCTACCACCCAAGCCTTTTACACGAGCCATTGTAAGACACGACCCCTGCCCCACTCTCTTTTCTTTCTTTCCCTCCCTTCATCCACACAAGTGAAATCACTCCTCCTTCCTTCAGACCACCGTGGAAGTTTCCACACTGCTGTTCAAGCATTTTTGGAAAAGTGGCAGTTTCTTTTTATTTATTTATTTGGGGGGGGGGTGGATAATTAGGCTTATTTTTTTATTTTTAATGTAGATGCTGGGGATGGAACCCAGGGCCTCGCAGATGCTAAGCACACGCTCTACCACCGAGCTATACCCTCCCCCTTCGCATTTCTTGTATCACATGATACTTCTGATGTTGGCCCATTTCCTTCCCCAGCTAGACTGTGACCTTATTTGAGGACAGGGGTTGTATTTTATTCCCAGCGTATCTGCAGGGCACTGCACTATGTACACCCAGTAGATGCCCAATGACTGAATGAACAGAGCTCCCAGAAACATGGGACACATGAATTAAATGATACCATCAGTCCAAAAATCTCTTGGATGATGAAGACAGGATGGCTGCGTGGATCTAGGGCAGCTGAGAATGCTTCACCAAAGAGAGGGCACCTGGTTGGACCTCGGTGACTCCTAGCCAGGAGAGGGAGACGGCGAAATCCTCCCTTCCACATTGCTACCGGACTTGGCACTTGACAATAACTTGTCCCCTGACTGCTCTGCTTCCCCCTTGCCCTGTGTCAAAGGGAGAGCAGGAGGCTGCCTGCCTGTGTGACACTTCCTTTCCTCCCTCCCCACACCCACCCATTCAAATACATTTATTTAAAGTCTGAAAAGGGAAATTTAGCCCGCATTCATTTGGGTGACTCTGAATTTCTTAGGTGGGACTTTTTAAAAGCATTCCTCATAGTATCTAATTAAGCATGGACCATGAACGAAAAATCAATGGAAATAAAACCCAGAGGAAAATAAAGTTGTTTTCAGAAAGATAAAATGGCATTATTAAAAATCTTGGATTCCTAAAATGATCAAATCATATCAGGTTTCCAGAACTTTCCTCTTAGAGATGATGGCCATCCATTTTTTTAAAAAATATCTACTGAACAACTAATGTAACATTGACTACTACAGTATTTTCCATAGCTCTTTTCTCTTATATTTGTACCTGTTTTTCTTACACTGAAAATCTTGATTTGTAAAAATGTTAACAGATTTACTCACTTGTTTTATTTCATATGAAAATTTTAAAGTTTTATATTGTTTTAAAATTGTAATGCCAACACTAACAATAAAAGTACAAAATGAAGTTTAAAATATTATGCTGTTCTTTCTGCCTTTAGAAGATATCCCACAAAAACTGTACAGTCAGAGAACTCTGTTTAAAAGCTCTTAAAATAAATATTTTCTCTGTGTGGTTATGTTGCTGTTATCTTTACACAGTTTTTACCTTCATTTGTTTCCGTTTATTTTTCATTTTCAGATGTGGGTTTTTTTTTCCTTTTCTGGTTGAACTTAATATTTTAGATACGTAAACCTTTACATCTTTCAAAATTAAAAATAAAAAGACATACTGAGAGAAGTCTCCAGTCCAGCCTTACCCCCTCCCACCCAAAAGGGAACGCTTTATGAAATATCCAGTTTTTAAGACTACCACAGAGTGCTCTGATTTATAAATACAATCAGTTCACGTCAAGGCCTCTGGAAGAGATAATACCTTTCTGAGCAAGTCTTATTTTCCCTGTTACCCCAAGTTCCCCTTGTCAGAAACCCCACCACCAGCTCACAACCTCTGCCACTGGGGCAAAGAGGCTATCCATCACTCCTTCTTATGAACTTGCTGGAATACTACAAAGGAAAAAAAGGGGGAGGGGGTTCCTGTGTTACCTGTTTACTGGTTTTTAAAGATGCTACCTTGAGAAGCTGTTCTTCTGGGCTTGGGAAGGAAAGAGAGGCCTCCCATGGGAGGGGGTCTGCTTTCCCCATAACCATGTGACCAGAAGCAAAACCCAGAAAGGCAGGGGAGGGGAGGAGTGGAGAATTTGGAGTTAACTGTCAAGTTGGCAAGACCATGTAATACTGCTGGATACAACTAAAAAATCAAATTTCCCCTGAAATAGAGAAATGGGTACAAGGTGTCCATTTCTAAGTTTACTGTCCAGTATTCCGATTGCCAAAAACACACTGCTGTTTGGACATGCTATAAAAAGTATTTCCCTGAAAGCCGCAACAAGCATATGTTTTTAAATCAAATTAAGATAGAAGATACACTGACAAAATTATACACTGGTGATTAAGTGTTTCAAATGACATTCTGCCCTTAGAGTTTCCTGGATGAAAATAAAAGCTGGGAAATGTGGTGGCCAGCTGTTTCTCTCTCATTCTAGGGTAGAAAAAAATCACAGGTGTCAATCAATGGCCCACCCCCACTCGGAGACACCTTCAGCTCTCCGAACTGGAGGTGACGATCACAGGCTTGGTTACAAATCCCATGCCAGCACACAACCAACATGGGCAGACTAGTGCGCACGGTGATTTTTGGCCCGGGGGACTCGGGGTCTTCCAATGCCCCACGGAGCTAAACCAGGGCCAGGAAGAGAGGCGTGGCCCACAGGGATGCACTGACAGCTAATAAGCGTGTCTCCTACTCAAGATCCGGCCACGCCCTGAAACCCAGAGGAAAGATGCTACGGCAGATAAGGGGACCACGAACCTCCAAACCTCTGTTCGTCATTGCTGTCACTGCTTGAATTTAGGAAACCTGCAGGGAACGACCTGGGTCTTACAAAACAACCTAGTTGTCACATTTAAAGAAAAAAAATCAATCTGGTTTTTATTTCCCTACTTCCTAGTCCCTCAAATTGTTTGTTTTATTTGAATATATAATTTAGCTAATTTTATTGTTCCCTCAACTTTCTAGTTAGCTCATCTGAAGCTTGCTGCAGTCATTCTTAATCCCTATACTGTCCGTCTTCTTACTGCTTTACCCTAGTTTCTCTCATTCCAGCATTCATTTACACTTTAATGCTTTCACTTAATGCACCCAGAAGATATTTATTGATTGCCTTGTATGTATGAGGCACTGTTTCGGGTGCCGGTAGCACAGTGGTAAACAAGATCTGGGCAAATTATGTGAGATGCTTGGCAAACTCTTTTGGAAAGTGAATTTGTACGATTTTGGTTATCATCTAATACACAAACATACAGTCTGTCCATCAGAAGGAAGCTTCTTCTTGTCATGTCTGCAGGCCACATGAACACTGCACAAAGCTTCTGCCAAGAAGTAAAAGCAGCAACCATTTATAAAGGGTTTACAGTATACCAGGGACTGTTCTTTACCCATAGTAACCAAGTTAATCTTCCCAACGACTGTCTGGGTCTTTATAATTATCTCCATTTTACAGATGAGAAAACTGAGGCCCAGCAAGCTTACATGAGTGCTCTGGCCTTGAACTTGGCAGTCTGACTCCAGACTGCCTTTTTCTGACCCTTCTGGGGTTGAGGCCTCCTTAAGGTTGGCTTCTGATATAATGGAATTTAAAACAGCAGTTGGGAAAAGAATCACGTTCCAGAGAGAACTGGCAATAAATATGCCTGATTGGCTGCCTGATAAGGATGGAATGGGGGTTTGGAGAATTTCATACTCTCATGAAATAAACATGTGATTTTTCTGACCTTCCAGAAGTGACAGAAACTATCTGCAGTATCCCATTTTTATCTTTTCCCCTCTTCAGCCTTCAGACCAGGCTGTCCTGGCAGAATCTTGCTCAAAATTGGCTGTGCCTGCCCAAGGGCTGAAAAAACATATAACCTGGGAAACAGGGACACATCTACCTTTGGGAATATCGAAAGGTAAGTTGTGTTGCTTGCAAAAGCTTATAGCACAAACCCCTCTCACCATTTTTGTAGATGTGGGAACTGAAGTCCAAAAAGGCTAAAGATTTGCCAAAAGCCACAGAGCTGGACCTTAACATCTTCTATAGGCACCTCATCAAAGTGTTCCTCATGATAAGTAAACTCTCGGGTCTTGGATCCCACAGACATCACACATATCACAGACCATGGTCCCCGGGACCACAGCATCAGTATCACCTGGGAGCCAGTTAGAAATGCAGGCTCTCAGGCCTCACCCAGACCTCCTGAATCAGAATCTGCATTTTAACAAGAGCCCTGAGTAACCCATACACATATTAAAGTTGGAGAAGCGCTGGCATAGTCACTAATTCCATTTTCTAGACATTTCAGTTGCAGGGGGGGTGTTGGTTATAAACACAGCAAACTCTTAAAAGGTGTATTCTCAGCCTCACTTCGTAATTTAACTTAAAATTATCTTCCTGATGCAAAACAATCTTTAGTTTGTTTTTATGGTAGACCTAGACTTTTTAAGATTCAATCACTCCTTCATGAGCAGATATTAAAGCTTCAGATGTGCAAAACTACATTTCTTAAGAGACCCAGAAAGAAATGGCCAATACCCCCCATCTTTACAATGACTCACACCAGTGTCTTTTCTTCAGAGCAGGTTAATGAATTACTTACCTTTCCCAAATCCCAGCAAGTCCCTTTAGCCTAGACAGCAAACATAGAGCTCAGCCTAGCTCCTGCCCAAGTTAGCACAAAGCGATACAAGAATAGCAGCTACCATGTATGTAGTGCTTACAACGTGTCTGGCGCTGTTTTGATAACCTGAAGTATAAATCACTTCATCCTCACAGCAACCCTGTTTTACAGAAGAAGACAATGAAGCAGAGAGGTTCAGTGGTTTCCCTTAGCCACACAGCTAGCTCATGGTGGGGATCCTAATCCAGGCTCTCTGTCGCTGAGTCCATGCTGGTAACCACAGCACCACACTGCCTCTCAAAGTCCAAATTAATGCTGCCCAGGGTTCCAAAAGTCCCTTATTAAAATGCTCTCATAATAAAGACTGATCACTTATTTAGGAGAATGTAATTCACTTCAGAAGTTTGACTTGACAAAAAGAGAGACAGCAGCTACTAAGACACTATCTTGCAAAGTTAAAGTGTTACCTCTGGTCTCTAACTCTTGCTTGTGATTGCAAGACCACGCGGTCTGCTGCTTGGAAGTGCTTTAAAATGTCTTGCCTATAATTGGAACCAGCTCTGACATTAAA
Source organism: Camelus ferus (assembly GCF_009834535.1). NCBI lineage: Eukaryota > Metazoa > Chordata > Mammalia > Artiodactyla > Camelidae > Camelus > Camelus ferus. The sequence goes on from NC_045732.1 coordinate 18,018,671, forward strand.
ATTGCATTGTGTTTTCTACAAATGAGAAGCAGTTGTAAACGCTAGGATTCGTGTATGGCTGGCTCTGATTATCCATTAAATCAGTGGTCTAATTTCTCTTTTCAGCATCAGACAGCTCAACTCTTTTTGTAAATGAAATCTTAAAGACAATTCCAAAATACATGATTGGGCAGAGACTTGTGCTTTGGTTGAGGTGGAGAGACGGAAATCTCTTAACCTTCACCATCTGCCTCAGCATCCCCTGAAGGCCTGTCCCTAGAGGCCTAGAATTCTGAAAACACAGAATTTAAAACACCAGAGGGAAGCAGAATGAGCTGCTTTGCTTAGAATCTCCCTGTCTGATTCTACACGCGGCCGTGTCTCTGCCTTACACCTAGAAGACCTTACAGCACCTGAATTCTCCCCGGCAAAGCTGAAGAGAAGGAAAGTCTTGAGATACAGTTGAAAAGGGCACTGCCCAATGCTTGGCAAAACAGAAATGGGTCACAAAAACACAATGCTGTGCGGTGCACCAGAAACTGACACATTGTAACTGACTATACTTCAATAATTTTTTTAAAAAGATAATTAACCTAAAAAGAAAAACACACAATGTAGGGTGATGCTTCTAATTGCAAAGTAGACAGCAGTCAGATATATATGCTTAACAGGGAGTGAATTTTGATTTTTTTTTCCCTCAATCACTTCTGTTTGCACTGGAAACACCAAGTACAGTAACACTGAAACCGAGACACAGGACAGGTAAATAACTGTGGTCATAGTGCAGGAAACCACAAAACCAGTAAGTCCTCGCCGATGATCGTGACCAACCTGTTGACCATGAATGCATCCCACTGCCCAGCCACGATCCCTGTGGGTGCATACACACAAAATTTAAATTCAAATAAATTACTTCAAATAGTTTCAAGTGCTGCGTGCCCACAGACAGAACGGCGAAGTGGTTCTCAGTACGATGATGCTCTGGACACCAGGTGACAACAAGAAGCATGGGTGGACCTGGAGGTCAGGGCCCCTTCCCAGATCCCCGGATCCCTTTTAACCGTTTCTGTACCTCCACCCCAAACTCAGTGGCTGTAAGTGATGGCTTACAGTAAAGGAGCATGAAAGCGCAGCTCCCTTGCTCAGGGTGGCTCAGGACGACTCAGAGGCAAACTGATCCCAGAGTCCCTGCCTTTGAGACTTTGCCTGAGATGACATTCTTGCTTGGCCACTTTCCCTTCCCTGTCTGGGTCCCTTTTTCCGTTCCCCTAGGGGCACCTCCTTTAAAATCACTTACACATGAATGGTCGTCTCCGGGCTTGCCTCTGGGAAACCCCACCTAACAGAGCACGCTGCCCGGCTCACTACCCAGCTGGCCATGACCTAGGATGGCTCGGTGTGAGGAATCCGGCCTCCCAGCAGCAGGTCAGGTGTGCAATGAACATACCCCAAAAAATTTAGCCAAAATTGATCTTATTTGATTAAAAGGTGGGACCCGAAACCTAAAGCCTCAGTTAAGAAGAATGTACCATGGATTAAATAAATGTTTGAGTTAATTTTTTAAAACACCTTCTATGATGTAGTAGTGTGCTGTCCTTACTAAGCTGAGCACAAATAATTTAAGCAGATCTGCAGAGAAGGGAGGCAGTTTTAGGCTTTGTTTCCTAAACGTGGCACTATAAAAATGAGCTATAAACGAAAGGAAAACAGGCTAAATCTGCACACATATTAAGATGTATCTTGAAAATTGCTTTTTTACCAAATTCTTTTCTTTTTAAATTTTTTTAAAATATGGAAGTATTGGGGTTTGAACCCAGGACCTCCTGCATGCTAAGCATGTACTCTATCACTGAGCTATTCCTCACCCTGCCCCACCATTCTTTATGAGATTGCTTTCCTGTAATTTTTCTAACTCTAAGGGTTTGCATGTGGCAAAAAAATTCTGCATTCCCCTAGGTTCCCCTTATTCTGATACTTTTGAAGCAAGTCCATCCCATGGGACCTGAACTGTGATAAACCCGGTGAGAGGTGCTGATCCAGATGGGGCCAGACTCTGGTCAAAACACAACCCTAGCTTTCACCAACACAAAAGCACGACTTACCTTGATTCCCAGAGCTTCTCCAGAAATGACAGCCACGGTCACACCATCCTTACTGGGTTTAGGGATTTCGTTGCTTTTCAGTTCCTGGTACCGGGGCTCCACCATCTTCTGTGAGCTCCTCAAATTAACCCACAGTTGTAGGCCATGGACTGGCTCCTCTGAGCAAGGCATCTCGGCGTGCACGATGCCCTGGCCCGCGGTCATCCACTGCAGACACCAGAGAAACAAGCAGGAAATGTAACCCAGCCTCTTGTGAATCCGCAGGTGGGACGCTCTGTTAACTAAGCATGGCCCCTTACAAGTAAGTGCTGCCTTCTGAGCCCCCCCACCCTGGGCATCATGAGGAATAACAAAAAAACAGGGACAACTGCTGGGGCCCTTTCCAGTTTTCCAAATGTGTGCCATACTGCCACGTGGGAAATCAAAGCATCAGATCTGGAATTCACACAAATGAAAGAATACTCTCTTAGGTATCTCTGAGTCTTAGATTGCAGTCCAAGATGGGGAGTTGCAGGGAGATACTACACTGGGGAATGCTCTTAAGTTTAAAAAAAAAAAAAGCAAGACTGGGCAGGGGGAGAAGCCAACCATCAATGCGGTTACAGTGGAGGCCTCAGCCAATTCAATGGGGAGCTCTGGAGTTAGATGAAACTTCAGCACTGTCCCAAAGTGAGGCGAGGTGGCCGAGTTTTTCTATCCCCACATCAGCAAACCATGGACTGGGGCCAGGGCGGGGGGGGGGGGGGGGCACCTCCCAGCAGGGAGCACAAACTTGGGAGAGAGCAGTGCCCCGGATGAGAGGCAGCTGAGAGTCACCAGCTGCTGATATTCACAGCAGCTGGAGGATACAAGCGTGGGCCTGGAGGAATGTGCTGAGGCCCCCGGAATCCACCACACCATCAATGGCGGACTTGAGTTAGCTGGCTCAGTTCTGGTAATGGAGACCTCCCTACTCGGAGGAACCGTTACTGCCCTTGCTGTTACGCAGATTTTTCAAGCATTTATTTATTGCTTTCTTAACAGCATATTAGGGGCCAGCCCCAGACACTAACCTTGGAATCCGGAGATGAAGGGATGGAACATGACAGATAAGTTTCCTGCCTGTCTTAGCTTGGGTTCTCCCACCGAAGATCCTGAGACAAGGGCTTAAGTGCAAGGAGGAGATGTGGAAAGTGATGCAAGAAGCACAAGGAAGAGCAGGAAGACTGAGAGAGGCACGGGAGAAAGCCACAAAGCGAAGTTAATGAGCAGATTACAACTGTGCGCACCTGAGGCTCAACCCCACTGGAAACCATGCCGATGCAATGAGAATTGTTGCAAGGCAGGCAGCAGAATCCACTTTCGCGGTCACACCCAGTCATACCTATATGTTCTTCTCTGGTGAGAAGTTACTGTTGACTTTTGGCCATGACTCTTTATCCTTTTGCTTTTTTGCCTTTAAATTTCACATTCATTGAAATACCACAATTCAAGTATGTGCAGTTATCATCCCACAACATGTGTAAATGATCTCAGAAAGTACCTGATACAGAGTCCAGGCAAAAAAGTGGCAAAGATAACCCAAGAATTTCCTGGGGATTTTAATTGTAACACATCTTGGACAGGGCTAGGATGGTGGCCATGTTTGGGTCATTATCTTAAGTAACAACACCTACCCCTGTAAATGAACTGGGAGAGAAACAGTAAATTGTTTCAAAAGCAGCAGAGAAGTCTAGAAAGATGAAGACTGAAACAGGCACACCGAAGGTGCCAGCTGGGACATCATGAGTGACCAGGACCTGAATGGCTTCGGGAAAGGTGTGGGGAGCAGTGCTGAGAGGCCAACCCTGATTTCGGTGAGTGGAGGATGGGATGGAAGACAAGGAATTTGAGACCATGACTTGATTACTCTTGAGAAATGTAAGAAAAAGACGAGCTGAGATGATTACGGGAGTCAAGGAAAGCACGAGAGAGGAATACAAGAGACCTGTGTAGGTTTCCAGGCAGAGTGGAAGGAGTCATAGAAATGGAGAAGTCAAAGATGTAATGGGAGGGGAGGCGATGAATATACCGGAAGTGTGTGAGACTGAGCATGCGCACCCAAAGACTGAACTCATCAGCAATTCCTCTCTTGGCGATACCTGCAGGTCTCCTGGGTTCAACTGACCAGCATGTCCACAGAAGTCTTCATGGGCCATGCTGCCCCCTTCCAGGAGGTAAGATACCTTGGAAAAAACAAATGGAAGGAAAAGTCAGCATAGGAGAGCTATGAAGAGTTGTTCACCTTTTCCACTGAAAATGTGTTGAGAAGACTGCCAGGAGCAACTGACACAGTAGATCGAGCTGAGGGAATGAACCTCAGTGACAGAGCCACGTGAGCCCATGAAACGTCTCTGAGACAATTTCACATAGGTGCCCCTTCCGCCAGGAGGATGCAGCCCTAAGCACCTAGAGCCCCCAGCCCGGTGAGAGGGGCCCCCGACTCATTCCCTTAGCCCAAGACTCTGCCACAGGGGGTCCTAGAACTCAGGGTGAAAGAGAGGCAGCTCCTATTGAAACAGCAGGAACCCTGTTACAAGGCCATGTTCACCCACGGGTGTGGGAGGACAGATCTCAGGTCTCCACACCTTCCTCTCAAAGCTGATTTGAGAAATCTTCCTCTCTAACACCAGGCACACCAACTCGCAAGGTGCTCCATAAATGTTGGCGAAATATGTCACATAAATTCATATAAATTAAAGCCACCTCTTCCAGAGGCATATCCATAGTAAATCTTGAAGAAAGAAAAATACTATATGGTATCACTGATACATGGAATCTAAAAAAATGACACAAAGGAACTTATTTACAAAACAGAAACAGACTGACAGACATAGAAAATAAACTTATGGATACCGGGGGAGTGAGGGGAAAGGAGTGGGGGAGGGATACATTAGGAGTTAGGGATTTGCAAATACTAACTACTATATACAATATAGATAAACAACAAGGTCGTACTGTACAGCACAGGGAACTATATTCAATACCTTGTAATAACCTATAATGAAAAATACTATGAAAAGGAATATATAAAAATATATGTAACTGAATCACTATGCTGTACACCAGAAAGTAACACATAGTAAATCAAGTATACTTCAATAAGAAAAATAAATAAAAGTACTGTCCATGTTGAAATTGTGTGTTGTTCATCAGAGTAGCCACTAGCCACATGTGGCTAAGTTTAAAGTGATTAAAATTAAACAAAACAAAAAATTCAGCTCCTCAGTTGCACTAGTCACAATTCGAAGCAGCAGCCCCATGTGCCAAGTGGCCACCAGAGTGGATGGCATAGATTATAAGGCATCTCCTCCTTTGCAGAAAGTTCTATTTGACAACACTGATCTTGATAGGTAAATCTGAAAATCAGCAGTCAGCTATGGTAGGCATTTTGTGTGGGGAGCAAAACCTTCCTGGGAGCCTTTGCAATCACGGAGCCTCGTGGCGGAACAAGATGTCACCCATTCTAAACAGCACAAGAAAATCAAGCCCTTCTTATTTCGTTATTTCACTAAAAGGAAAAATCAAGCAACTCTGAAATTCTCACTTTTAAAGCTACTGTGATTATCCTAACAAAGATTTAAAAGACACCTAACTACTTAGAAAGGGTTTTAAATTACCCTGGGGACATGGTAACATTTGAAATGTATGACTTAATTCTGAAAGCTTAAAATGTTGTGTGTATGCTGGGGGTACTAGCTCTCTCTGTACAACTCTATTTAGACTCGACTTTCCATTTTGCACATTTTGTGCACATATATGAAATTCATCTGGAATTCCAACAAGAAATACCAATCAGCCTAAACAGTTCTGAGAAGTGTGAGCAAAACCATGTTTATCTGCAAACCACGCATGGCTCCCCACCTCAGGCTTATGGGTGACAACTCTGATCACTTATTTACCTTATTAGATGAAGTTTTCATATTCTAGCTATCCCAATACTTTCTTTAAAGCTTAATGTGTTTATCCTTTTTAATCCTGGAAATCTACTTCAAAATTCTATTTAACCATTATTAAGGAAGAGAACCAGAAAATGCAATCTGTAATTAAAATCCAAACATCTCTTGTAATTATGTAAGCCAGATCTTAATAATTTTTGCTCAAAGACCCATTCAACCAAATGTAACAGTTTAAATCAGTATTTAAAAAGAGTAAGTAATACTTTTTACCAACAAATCACAACTCTCCAAAACTACAAAAAGAAAGAGCAGAAATATGTTTCAACAGGAAAAAAACAAAAAAATATATACCCAAGAGGTAAGAGAAGAGAAAATATTTATGAAGATCTCAGCATACACATTAGATACTGCTGATTTACACAAATAAGATCATTTCCTCCTCCGTACAAGAACCCATTATATATGTCTGGGCCGGATTGTTTCTGTTGGCTATGTTTTCCGCTTTATCCTAAGGTATAAAAAGTAGACCTAATTAATCACTAGTCTTTTTTAATATGAAGATTCAGCAAGTTGTTGTGTAACTCCTAAGTGACCATGGGGTTTTGGTCATTTTCCTATACATTTGTGTATTTTAGGAAACAGCCGAAAGATGATCAATTCATAGATAGAAAACCTATGACGGAATAATTTTAAAATCATCAATTAAGATGGTAAGTTCACCAACAACAGCCATTTACGAATTCATTGAACAAACGGGCACTGAGGTCTGACGATGGAGAAGACAGATAAAGCAACTGATTTAGTGAAGTCCATACTCTCCTGCAGAAGAGAGTAATCAGGACTAAAAGATGGAGTAAGGGTCCTGCTGGATCAGTCTAGGAGAGTGTGAGGAGCACAGGAAGGATTTCGCTCCCACTTGGGTGCGAGGTGGAGCTTCTCAGAGGAGGGGAGATGGCAGTTAAGTCAGATCAAAAAAGTTGGCGGTTAAGGGGGGCTGGGAGTGTGTTCCAGGCATACGTGAAGACCAAGAAGTGAGGGTGCTCATGACTCATTCAAGAAATAAGAATGGCAAGAGAGAAGCCTAGATAGACAAGGGAGTCTCAAATAAAACTAAGCGGAGCACTAACACGAGATTCAGCCATGAGCTTGACTTCCCATGGCCATGTCCCGATCTGTATCACATGACTCCTGCTCCATCGGCAGTGCAGGGCCCTCCACAAAGTGTTAGTGAAAAGCTCCACTGCCCCTTCCCACTCCATGGAGGGTATTCCATGAGTGTGATCACTCCTCACCGTCTTGCACCATGGTGGGACAGGAACAACTTCACCTGATGGGTGGACTTGAAAGAAGAATCTGCGCTCGCGGAGCTGAGCCCTGCCTCTCCCCTTCCTCTCTGGGAATGTCTGCCCACAGAAGGCGAGGGTCCTCTTTTGCCCTTTGCCTCTGTGAGAAGGGCCTGCCCTGATGGCGGTGGCTCGCAGGGGTCCAGCACAGCCAGTGAGAGCTGCATAGTTGGCCTCAGTTTCAGGTGCAGGGTTCAGAGGCCCAGCTGCCTCCAGACAGAAGCCACACTCTCCAGTATCTGCTTCATGGCAAATAAAGGTAGACTCTTGTCTGCCCCCTTCCGTACTCTCAACGGGTTCAGAATTGAGGCCGGGAAAGCAGCCCAGTGTTCATTCGGCTTCCTCACACCCCCAGTGAAGGGCAGTGAAAGGCCTGACACCGTCAGGCTGCTGGAACCTCACACTGCAACCTTGTACCAAACCCACCTCTTCCCGAGCTCGCTGTATTGCGTGCCGACTCTTGCAACCCAGGATTTCTAGAACGCTTACTACAGTGCAAACCAAGGCTGGCTGACACCACAGCTCTCCATGCGTCCTCCTGCTGAACAATGTCACTGCGGTATACTGTGACCAGAATGGCCTCAGCAGCCACCTTTATCTCAGCAAGTGGCAGGCAGATGGCTCTAGAAACTGGACGTTCTAGGTTGTGATGGTTCATTTTGTGTCAACTTGACTGGGCTAAGGGAGGCCCAGATAGCTGGTAAAATATCATTTCTGGGTGTGTCTGTGACAGTGTTTCTGGACGAGGGTAGCATTTGCATCAGTAGACTGAATAAAGTCCCACTACCACTGTGCACTGGCGGGCATCATCCAATCTACTGAGGGTTCGAACAGAACAAAAAGGCGGAGGAAGGGCAAATTCTTGCTCTCTCTTTTTCAGCTGGGATGTCTTATCTTTTCCTGACCTTGGACATCCAAATTCTAGGTTCTCAGCAGGGCAAGGATGCATTTCCCAATAAATGGTATTAGAAAACGTGATTATACAAGAAAACAGAGTAAGCCCCCATTACATACAGAAATGTGTTCCTAACAGATTAATGATTTAAAAAATACATTTCTAAGATTTAAATCTAAGGAGACAGCAAAAATACAAAATGTCTGCACATATCTACCTTGGCAATGCTTATTATAATAGCAAAATCCAGGAACAGTCCAGATGATGAGTTAATAGGGTGTACTTAGCTAAATCATGCTACAGCCATGCAAGAGAATATTATTATGCAACTGTTAAAAAGTGATAGAGATCTCTATTTACTGACACAGAAAAATGAAATATTATTTAATCAAAAAAGCAGGCTACAGAAGAGCAATTTTATTTAAAGGGCTTACATGGAATGATGCATTTAAATGAGTACATTTAAGTAAAACTGTATGCGGTCATGTTGTGTACGCAAGTAAGTGCCTCGATGGACACGTGCCAAAATGTGAATGGTCATCCCCAGAAGGTTAGAACTGCAGGTACGTTGTATTGTCTGCTTTCCACTTTTCTGAAAGTGTGATATTTCTGCAATGAGTAGTTTGCTTTTATATTATGGAAACAACTTTTTTTATTTTGGAAAAATATAAAGATGCCACCACTAATCAGCAAATTAAAATAAGTGAGATGCTTTATTTGGCACAGACACTGGTGAATACTGGTTCCCTGTATAGATGAACCGGGCCCAGAAAGGAAGGCAGTGAGATGTAAGGGAAAACAAAAGAATCAGAAGAGTAACTCCATATTACCTGTGGGGACAATACAGCCAGCTCTGACTTTAATATGTTACTGTTGGGGTCGAGAGGTTCTTGCCCTGTCACAGAAATAATTCAGAGTCAAGACACAGAGATTAAGAAAGCAAAGCAAGGATTTACTAAGGGATAGACAGTAAGCTCTCAAGGAAAGAGCGGGCAGACCCAGGTGGGTGCCTGCCCCGAGTTTTCTTGGCAAGCTCCTTACATGAGTGTAAAAATGAATGGGCAGAATATTCATTGGTGGGGAGGGGTTTAGGGTCGTCTTCCGTGATCTTCATCCCAGCTCCACCTTCCCAGGTGGGGAGGACGGGTTTTTCATCCTTATGTAGTCTTGATAGGGAAGTTGGATTAGGTCATGATGAACAAAAGGTTACATTCGGATGGTGGGGATTCCTGTCCTGTCCCATGCTTCTGCCTCCAGGACACTTATCAACCCAGAAGGTATGGTTTTTTTAATCAGTCCAGAGAATCTTGCTTTTCTTGGTCTGTTCCAAGGACCCCTTTTGTTCACAAGATAGATGGTTTTCTGCCATGTGCCCATGTCCCCCTTTCTCTGCTCATATCTAGCTACCTGCCGGCTCTAACACTACTGGGTGGAGAAGACCTGGAATTATTATAGAGAGCGCTCATGCCAAAATAAGAATTAAGCACTTCGGATGCCATACAAAGCTTAAAAATTTCAGAGAACAAATAAAAAGCTTCCAAATGTCAAACAACCAGCCAAACCATCAGGAGTGGTATCTAGGATTGCTTTCCTTTCCCTGTTATGCATGCATTTTTAATTAAAATAACTGCATAATAAAGGCAATTTCCATTCTGTTTGGGCTGAAGCTCTCCTTTGGGTTCTCAAAGGAGTTTCTTTCCAATCCTGTTCTTTCCACCCTCAGAGATTTTTCAGTTATTCAGGCCTAGGGGCTTTCAAGTTGTTAATCATCTAAAAATATGTCAGGCAACTTTCAAAAGTAAATTGTGGTGAGCATGACTCATTTAAAGATGAAAATTCATGTGAAGACCAAAAGAGGTTTATTTGTTTGGGGGTTTTTTTTTTTTTTTTTTTGCAAATTTTATTTTAGAAAGCAGTTCCAACGCTGTTTCTAAAAGATTGAGAAGACCATTATCCCCTCTTTTCCTCTACTGTTGCGGTCTGGCTGTCCTCTTTTCCCGGTAACACAAAAGTAAATAGCGTTTTCCCTATCCCAAATACTGTAAAATCTGAATTAGAGAAGTCTGGCCACTGAAGCTTTACTGAGTCCATAATGCCTACTTTTCACTACTGAAAGCAAAATAAAGACACTTTTCACCTTTGGGGCAAGAAAAATCAGAAACCAAGGAAACTATTTATTATCTTTCATTGTATTTATTTATTTTTGCTAAGTGCGGTACATGCTACACTGAGACCTTAAGGAGACGTTAATGTCGACAGAGGATTAAAAAAAGAAAAAAAAAGCCTCAAGCAGTACTTTTGAGAGCTGACACGACCCAGATGATTTTTGAGGACATGACATAATCGCAAACACCTGGAGAACGGCCGTGGGTGGCTGGCGGAATTGGGAGTGTTAGGTTTAAACTCGAGAGTTGTGTGTGTCTAATTAAGTAAGAAATCTGTAATCTGAAACAGGTGTTTTCTTAAAGGACTTGACATGCTTCGTGGTCCTGCTTTGTCCTTTCCTCCTCCTAGTCCTAAACTTTCCACAGGTCTTCCCTAAATATTTGTGCTTCCTTGTCAGTTCTTGTCTGTTTTGAGTGTTTGTATTTGGAAGAAGGACACAAGCCCCCAACAGCAAGGAAAGAAAAGTGTCACCCGCAGTATGAAGGTGAGAGAAGGTCTACCTCAAGGAGCTGTAAATTAATTCTGAAGAATGACAGCAGCAAATAGTTGGTTGTTTCTTTCTGGCTGGTATTTAGGAGGGAAAGCGTCATGATCTCATTCAGTGTTATAGTGCAAAAAGTTTATAGATTAAACTGTGTTTTCTTTTCATTTCCATTTGTCCTAAAATGGTGCCCTTTTTTTCCTACTGGGAGCTGAGTAGGAAAAAAGAGAAAAACAAACCACAAGCACGGGTGGAGGTCATGGCTGATGAGAGAGGCCAGCAAGGAACATCTTGCGTAACAGAAGCAGCTAACTCATCCTCCAAGGCCAGAAACAGAATGTTCGAATCCACACAATTCAGGACCCAAGTTATTTTACAAAAACGCTTTAACGTCTTGAACAATCACTGAGAAACCTGGAAAGTCACTCTCCCCCAAGTTGGCTCATCCAACTCTGACCCTCCCCAAAACACCTTCACAAGTGCCAAAAGGTGATTTTCACAAAAAAGGAAAAGATAACCAACAGGGTTTAGGTGTTCAGCCAACAGGCAAACCCAAATCACTGAAGGCTCTGCAGGGCCTCACTTAACATTTCCTGCCACCCCCCACCACAGGCACCCATTCTCAAAAGCCTCCCCGGCTACTTCCACTCTGAGTTAAATTTCTGCCATGCCCATCGAGATTCTATGATGATAATATTCCCAAATCTAGCTACTCAGGAGAGCTGAATTGCAGATTCCCTGAGAATCTTACAGCTGCTTCTAGAACTCCAGAGTCAGGAACAGCCTTCCTCTTCAAACCCCACTCAGGATTCAACCCTTTGGGGAATCTCTTCAGACAAACTACTGCTGGCTCCCCATATAATCGTCAGGCCAGCTTCTTCACGGATACTACAGGCATCTTGTAAATTTGTGGTCAAGGCGTTCACATCCATCATTCCATCTCCCATGTTATACTGAAGAGGCCTCGAGGGAGCGGTCCGTCAGCTCCTATGATTACCCCGAGTTCCCGCAGACAACGCACTGTGTCTCCACCGAGCGGGGAGAGTGGGTAGTTAGAAGCACTGCTGCTTGAGAGTGCCCTCTGCTGAGCCTCCTGACACATGCTCACTGCTTTTCTAAATTCGGTCCTCACCACACCAGGGATATGTTTTCCTGAAAGGCATGTCTTCTAGCCTGTGCACCTTGTCTCTGCTCAAAGACGGCATGTCCTTGTGGCAGGCTGCTCTCTGGTCATCAAGGGAGGGACGGTGCTGTGGTGAAGAAGGAGGTTTTTCTGCTCAGCAGCCTCCAACCGAAGGGTGCCAAGGCAGGCTGGGGGCTGACAGGGCTCTTCCAGAGAGACCCGTTAAGGGAATCAGGTCGATTTCCCTCTTGTTTTAATATTTTGTTAAAATTTCACTATAGAAATGTTTAATTTAATTCAGCAGCTAACGCCTTTTGATGGATGATCTATTATTCCTGATTCAGTTCATGGTATGGACTTAATTTCTCAAACTTTCAGTGAATGTGTTTATTGCACTTGATGTTACTGGACCATAGTTCTCGGGATTTGGGAATTCAAGAAGCAATATGACATTTTATAAGAGGGTCTGACATGGGGGTGCCAGTTTTTTGTCTTTTTAAATAAACTTTAAATTTTGGAATAATTTTTCTCATTTGTTTCTTTTTCTTTCATGTCGGCCTGCACAAGAGCAAATGTCATCAATATGTATGACTGAAACATTATGCTGTACACCAGAAAGTGACACATTGTAAGTGACTATACTTCAATTCAAAAAGAGAGAGAGAGAAAATGTCATCGCAAACTCATAAATGGGAAGTAAGATATCACCCAAAAGGAACGCAGTGATCATCCCTTCCCTACCTTCAGGGAGCTACCGCTAACTCTAGGAGAGGGAACACTACTAAAACAGGCAGCTAAGAGAAGCGAATGCAAATGGGAAGTACAATTAGAACCGGTAGAAACAGAGAAGAAAGATTAATTCTGATGAGGAAGAATCCAGAGGAATGGGGGAGTCATTCATGGAAGGAGGCAGCCCCTTAGTGGGTCCTTAAAAGACTGAAATGTTGGGGTAAAGCTAGGCTGGGTAAGGCAAAAAGGTATATAAGAAGGAAGAAACAAATTTTTAGGTTGTAATAAAAGATGATAAGCAATTAAAGCACGATGTTGTTACTTGTGTTAATACTCGATCATGAATGGTCTTCTTGCGGCTATCAAGAAGTTAAATGATTGTCCTTCAATATCCAGGCAGTCAACCAACCCCAATCAGTTTCCTCATTATAGCAGAAGTTCAGAGGGGAAGTGAGAACGTGACTTGGCACTTACAGGCAAGAAAATCCGGATCCCTGAACCATGAAAGCACTGGGTCCCACAGTAAGTCACACAAGGAATAGAGGGGCTCACAATTTACCGGGCAATGTTACCCAGGCAATCTCATCTCTAATGGTATTAACATGTCAATGAACTGAAACACTGTCAAACGTATAGAAAGGGAACTTTGTTCTAGGAGTGGGAGCACGGAGGAGTGGACAGGTGAGGGCTTGGGTTCAGATGGGCCCACCGGCCCTGTATGGGCTGTGTGACTCCATAAGTCACCACCTCTCTGGCCTGTTTCCTCATCTGTAAAATGGGGGGCTAACAATTCCCACTTTTCAAGGTTGCTGTGAGGTTCAGAGGCAATGTAGAGAAAGCAGGTGAAGCTTCTCATAAAACTGGGAGCTGATATGATTGCATGGCAAATTTCCTTTGGGTTTCATCCTATGTCATCAGACATTTCATTTGAGAAGAGTCTACTGATGGAGAACTCTGAAGAAGATTCGCTAAGAGTGCTGAAGATATGCAAGAAGTTTTTTAGCATGTAATGATCTATGTTCATTTATTTTGGACTTATTTTTAGTTGTGCTAAAAAGCATTATTTCATATTTGGTAACATAAAAGAATGTTTAATGACTGGTTTATTGTCTTTATTACATCTCCCCTCCAGTTTGTCTACTTAAGAGCTCCAGGAATGTAGTCTCTCAGACGTGAATGGTTTCTGTTTGCAATTATAATAGGGTGGGGGTGTGGCAGATGGGGAAATTTGTTGGGAATTTATGTGGACTGCTTTCGAAGAATATTTCCATTAAACTGCTACTTTCTCCTCACGTGACCTACACTTGTTGACAAAAACCAGGGTTTTATTCCTTGCTGTGGGTGGGGACTGTCCTGGGGACTGGAGGATGTTCTGCAGCATTTCTGGCTTCTACCCACTAGATGGCAGTAGCACCCTCCAGTTGGAATAATCTGCAAGGTCACCCCAGTTGAGAACCGCTGACACAGACATCCTAAAAGCTAGACTTTTAGACTAAAAATGGTTCTAATTTCAAAACGACAGCGTTAACTTTGGAGTTGCAGGATATATATATTGGTCATTCATTCATAACTAGAGATCAAGCTTGGCTTTGAAGACCTTCCCCAATAATGGCCCGACCTACAGCTCTGAGACCCAGCCCACCCTACACATCCACCTTTTAAGTCTGACTAAACTACTCAGTTTCTAAGAAATCTCCGCATTATGCCCTCTGTCTTGTCCTCCATTGTCCAGAGAGTCATATCTAACTTACTCCTTAAGATTTTACATTTACGGCCAATTTTTCCCTGAGACCTTCCCAGACCTTTCTGTTAGAAGTGCTGGCCTCTCCCTCAGATTGTGAAATTTCATCAAATGGATCTCTCTTGTTCCTCCTTCATCATTTGCTAGCTTTCCTGCGAAATAGACGTCCTCCACCTCCAACTTCTAAACTCATGGGCGCATGAGCGGGCACGCACACAATTTTAATTTCTTTTCAGAGAAAGAAAAGATTGAAGAAGTTATGCTTTTTAATTTGAAGCACTCTTAAATTTCGTGGGCACCTCCAATGGTGCACAAATATTTCTGAGAGGAAGCTGTCCCCAGGTCATCCCCTCGTTCCATGGTGGGGTTTTCCCCAGGAAATTATTAGATTCCTAGAAGTAGGGTAACCGGGTGAGAGAATAACTTTTCCCATGGAATTCTATGGGGTTCTTATTGCTATTTTGAATGGGATCTTCTCCCATTATATCTGATTACTGCTTTTGTGCAGGAAAGTGGGTGATTTTTGCATCATTATTTTCTACCCAGCCATTTAATAAGAGGTTTCAGTTGATATTCTTAGCATGGTGGTGCCAAGGGGTCTCCTGGGAGTGAGGGTGGCTTTAGCTTCTTCCCTATTATCTGTTAGCCTCACCCCCAAATCACGCCAAATAAACATATACACCAAAATCCACGTGCTGCTCTGTGACCACAACTTCAGGACATGTCCTCCTCCAATCACATCACTGCAGAAAGCTGGACGCAGCCGGGGGGTGGGGGTGAGTCTTTTATTAGCATATTACCTACAAATAAGTAATTTGTCCTCCTCCTTTCCAATAGCTATCACTCTTACTAACAGCTTCAAAGCTTCCACAACCATATGAAATCACAATGCTGCTGATCTACATTCTCACATTCTTGTCTTTCTTCTCATAACAGGAACATGTCTAATATCTCCATATTAAATATGACATAGGATGTTCCTTGAACAAGAGAGTCTTTATAAGGTTCAGAAAATATCCTTTGTTCCCAGTTTTCCTAGACTATTATTTTCCCTTCCGAAATGGATTTTGAATTTAACCAAGCTTTTTTCCCTACTCCCCTAGCTTTGATTCAACAATGGTATAGTTTGGGTTTGAAAGTGCACAGCAAGTTAGAAAAAACAGGCCATGTGGGAGACAGGAGGCTTAAATCCAGTTGTAAGTTTTAGGTGTGAATCACCAGAACCCTTCCCCTTCCTCTCGGGATATTGTTCAGGCATATTGCATGCAAACGCTGCTGGCTGCCAACCAATAAACATGAGTGTGGCTTTTCTGATGGGCACACCCTTGGAAACAGAGCTGGTTTGTTCTCCTGAACAAAATCAAAGAACCTGCTGAGGCTTGCAGTGAAAAACTTTATACAACATTTCAAAGCCCAACTAAGGACAAAATCGACAAGCCCATCCGAAAATGCCCCTGCGAAGCAGGCATGGTAGTTTATTCCTAAGAGTTGTTCAATTTCAGCAGGAGGGACCGGCCATGTTGGTTTCCCCAGGATTGAGGGCTTCCTAGGAACACGGGACTTTCAGTGCCCAAACCTGGAAAGTCCCAAGGCTCTAATTTAAAGGATGATTTTAAAAGGAACAAAATACATCTATTCTCAGGGTAGGTGAAGGGTTCATTGGAAGTGTGTGAACTTTAAGTCCTTCTTTTTTGGGCGAAACTAAATTTTGGCAGGGTATGGATAAAAAAAGGCAGAGTGTTGTGCATTTTTCAGATGGTTCTTTGTTTCTGACCATTTAGAGCTGCCGTAAACCAAGGTATCAGGCTCAACCAGAAATCCTTCCACCCTTGACCACTCGGGACTTTCCAAACGATGCTCCCCAGAGTCCAAACTTCAGGCAGGAGATACCAAGTGCATTTTCCCCTTTGTCCTGGGACCACCAGGTGTGCCTCCTTCGCCAGGGCATTCCTTCTTCCTCAACATTCAGGTAAGTTTTTAACAGAAAATATACGGCTATGCAAACTGAAGATTTAAGTTTTAAAAAAGGGTCAGCCATTTACTCGGTAAAATCAGGTTCTTGTGCTTAACTCATAAAATAGTATTTCTGGTTTGGAGGGTCATCAGATGATTACTTCTCAAATTGTAACGTTCATAGCAACCACTTGAGGATGTGGTTGAAATGTGGGTCCTGATTCCTAGACGGAAGTGGAGCTTGAGATTCCAGGTGATACCACTGCCGGTTCCGAGATCACATTTGAGGTAAGAAGAATTTTGTACAGTAATATTCTCTATATTTCTTTGATCACATAATGTGAGCATGGACTAAAATGTGAGCATGGACTAAAAAAAGTACATTTATTCATCTTTTGTATTCATGTGTTAGGACAGCATAATTTCATTTTTATTAAAAAAATAAATGTGAGCTCTAGTATTTTATTCCAGCACAGCACTGAGTCATCTCACACACAGTCTATTTTGAGGACCACTGATGCTGATCACACACCCATCATGTTAACATTCAGTATACATGCTTGTATTTCTCCAGGCATAAGAAAATCACTTTGATCCAGGGGGCCTATTCCATCTTTGAATAATGAATTGCTACAAAGTTCTTCCTTCTATTGGTTTGCATCTACGCTTCGTATCCAAAGGTTTACCTTTGGAGGCAGTGAAAAACAAGCCTAATCCCTCTTAACACTATTTCAACTCCTATCATTGAAAAGGGCCTGATTTCCTTAATATATAAAGAGTATTTATAAAACAATAAGAATTATGTCACCAACACAGCAGAACAAAATAGGCCAAGGAGAGAAATAGGTATGACAGATCTTTGAAAAATGAAAAGATAATCAATCTTGCTCAGGTAAGAGAAATGCAAATTAAAACTATGATGAGGCATTATTTTTCATTTATCAAGATGGTAAAGATAAAGAAAAGGTGGGTTAATATATTGTGTTGGTGATGCTGAGGAAAAACAGGTGCCCTGACACATTGCTGTGGCAATGTCCATTGGTACAATTTCATGGCAGCTGCTTAATGAAGCTGTTAAAGATTAGTTGTTTTTTTTTTAAATGTTGGGAAAATGCTGACATTATAATGTTTTTTAAAAGAGACAAAACACACAGAGCATGAAAAGTACTGGAAGAAACTACATTAAAATAATAGCAAAACCTATTTCTGGATGGTACGGTAATAAAACAGGTGATTCTAACTCTGTTCTTTATGTTAATTAGCATTTTCAAAATTGAAAACAAATCTGTAGGAAATGCTCCAGGGAGGACGTGATGCGAGCCTAGAAGTGTGGACCTGGTTTTGAACTGCAGACTTTTAAAGCTCACAGTAAGAGACAGTTGAGTCCTTGGCCTACCTACACTCCTGGGGAAACTGACACAGGTCATTCTCATCATTGACAGTAGTGACGTTCTATAACATTGCCATGATCACTGAATGAGCCAACACCCAATCATCGCTCCTGGGGACATACAGGGTTAGGGGCCTGCCACCCTCTGGTTACAATCAAGAATGAATCAATAACAGAACTCTGTTCTATGTTTGCTGCTGTTTAAAGACACCTTATTTACTATCTATTTTGTTGATTCATTAGCACTGAGCTCACGGACAGCAGCACAAGTCAGGCCTGCAGGAAGCTTCTCCAACACGCGTATTGTCTCCATGTTGTCTCCCTAAGGCACCTCTCAGCCTTCTTACACTTAGGGACATGAGACAGCACTTCAGCACGATGCCTGGGGGCTGTTTTAAACAGTAGATCACCAACAAAAAAGCACACAAATGTGGCACTAAATAGACCTCAAGAAGTACACTTGTTTACAGTATGAGAGCTGACACGAGAAGACAGTGTTGTTTTGTTCACCATCAGCTGGGAGCGTGTGCAAGCTGGGGTGCTCTGCGCATGCCCACGAATGCGGGCGTAAGCGCCACAGGGATTGATCTGGGGGTGACAAGTAAATTCAGCGTGTAGGCGACTTTGCAAATGATGAGGACTGGCTGTGATTCCAACTACAATTTTAAGCAAAAGTCTTATTCAAAAGTAAAGAGCCAAATACCAATCTTCTACAGTTGAACCCCTTCTCAGAGTAGTTTCAAGTTGAGTAACTTACAATTTATAAATTTGAATTTATAAAGGAAACTAAATTTTCTTTCCACAATGGAAAGGAAAGCAATGTGTTTCATCATTCATTTTATTTAATATATTCATCATATTCAGTGAAAACCATCTCTTTTTATTATCCAGTTAAATTCAGCCAGGAGTTACTGAGCATCTCCACCCGGAGAACGTGGCGATGGGCGGGATTACCTGAGCTGAAGCAACTGTTAACTGAGGCAACTCCTAGTCAAATACAAGACAGAGGGTATGATCAAGGCCACCATAAAGATCTAACGTGTATGAGACTGCAAAAATCTGTTATTGGGGCCAAACGACAGAAAAAGTAGATCCTCTTGGGATTGTCTGGAAAACATGATGGAGATGGTAATATCTGGAAAGATCTTGAAGGATTAATACAATGGTAGCTGCAGCTGTGGGATGGTGAGAATCTCCTGATACCAGAAACAGAAGAGCACAGTGGGGAGACCTGTTTTGGGAACTGGGTCAGAATCTAGCCCAGGTGTAGGGGAGGTGAAAGGAATGGCTTCCATTATTGATGTAAAGCAAGGCACGGTGGCCTCGAAGTGGTCACAAGAGAACAGAACCGGAAGGCAAAAGGCTAAGGGAAGAAGGGAGATGGGTCAAACAACCTTAATCCTTCATACTGTTTCCAGAAGCTTCTAGGCTTATTCCATTTTTTACACTACAGTGCTTCACTCTTTACCTGTCCCTCTCTCACCTCCTGAACTAGACTGCATCCTGGAGGCTAGCAGGGATCACACCTCCTCCTCCGTCAGCCTCCCTCCCTCTGCTCACACTCCCCAGCACACAGACACCCTGCTCAACATACAAAAGATCACCAGACAACAACGCCTGCACGTTGCCAGATGTCAATGAATATTTACTCATTCAGAAACTAGCTTGACAGACACACTAAGCCCTGGTCTGTTTTCTAAGAATATAGGTTCTTCTCATGGAGCGCATGACTCAACTTTGTTAGGAACTGTCCCCACATTTTCCCAGAATATATACGTGTGTGGAGAAGAGGAATCTCTGAAAGCGCCCCAACATTGTGTTCACACTTTTATTTCCTCATCTGGCTAAAACTGAAAATAAGTGTTCAGCAAAATCACTATGAATTTTACAGTTTAATTTGTAAATGTATATGTATGGCCTTAAAATCCCAATTTTTAGGCCATGTTCGATTTCAGCCCCTTGATTCTATAATCCCTTGAAATTGAGTTGAAATACTAATAGTGTTCTTGGCTTGCCTTGTAGGGTTTAAAACATTATATCACATGAGGTAAAACATTTCTGAATATTCTTGAAGAGAAGCAAGTTTTCTATACAAAATTATCTTAATCACATCTTAAATTGTTTCTTCTATCTCCAATAGATTATTTTAATTATATAAATATTTTTAAGAAGCCAATTCTCGCTCTTTATTTAACTGCTCAAATAGGAATGTCTCCAGCAGCACAAATTCAAAGATTTACAGTAAATATTTAAATTTGAAGATACTTCGTGTAAAATAGATAATACAATTCAATAATAGCCAGGAACTTGTAAATTAAGTTTTGCCTGTTATTCGCTGCTTCTAAATTTGAATTTTCTATTAGAAGTGATTACTAATTTTTTAAGAACAGAGGTAAAATTTAAAACACACACTTTTGCAGTCAAATTGTTTTACTTACTGTTTCAAAACCTCGGTGTGGGTGATCAGGAAATCCGCCTGGTCTACCGCCTTTAAATTCATCAAACAGTAAAAATGGATCCAGATTTTTTAACTGAAATAAAAATCAAATCCAGCAGATTAGACATGCCTTTTAAGCCACACTACTAGGGGCAACATTCATGAACAGATCTAGAAAATCTCACTGAAAACGATATTGCCGAAGAGCAACTATCGGCAATGAAAGTTGTTTTCGGGAAAGAACTCCTTACACACACACACACATACACACACATACACACACACACACACACACACACACTCACTCACACATGGATTCACTAAGTTAAAGAGCTGATATATCATGAGAAGTGGACAAACATTTCATGATCATCTAAGACCTAAATAGTCAAGTACAAACAAGACAGTCTATATCCTAAACAGATTCATAGAGTCTCTTGGGGGAACAGACTAGGAAATCAATGATTGCACTGTAATGATTGCGCTCTCTGGAGGGAGAGAATGCATATGAGACCGGGATGGGCTCAGGGAAGGGTCTACCAGGGAGGTGTCACTTGAGCTGGGTCTTTAAGTAGAAGTTAATCAAGTAGAAAGGGGAGAAGGAAGAATATTCTAAATAAAAGATCAAAGAAGCAGCTTGACAAGCTTGAAGAACTTCAAAGAAACTACTCTATTGGAGCAAAAGATGCACACAGAATCATGATGAGAGGTGAGCTGAGGATAGAGGCCAAATCTTAAAGTTTGAGGTGAGGTTTTATCCTGAAGGTGATGGGGTTAAATGAAAGGTTGAGACGATCAGATTTAGAAAGATCACTCTAGCATACAGATAGAAGATGGTTTGGAAAAAGAAGAGACAGGAGGCAGAGTATTGAGAAGGTGATTTTAACAGGCAGGCAAAGACAAAGGCCAGGTCTAAGGCAACGGCGGTAGTGATGGAGAATGGGATTTGGGATCACTCCCAAATTTCTAGCTATGGTACCCGGGATGATGGTAGGACCATCCAGAAGCACAAGAAATAGAAAGCCACGGTGACTTCATTTTAGGTCAAGTTGAGTTTGAGATATTGCATATAAATGATATTTATATAAATAGAACTGTGAATATTCAGTGTCCAGTATATTATGCAAAAGCTAGACAGCAACTGAAGCTAAATCTTGAGCTCAAATGAGAGGTGGAAACAGATCTGCCTGTTATCAGTGTATCTTTATGACTGTCTTGGTTCTTCTTGGCCATTTATTATTCTATATAAATTTTAGAATATTTAAGAACTTCTACAAACAAAAATTTTGGACTTTTGATTGGAATTTCTATGAATCTATGGATTAATATGGGAAGCACTGACAATTATATAGTGAGTTTTCCTATTCATAAACATGGTTATCTCCATTTATTTAGGTCTTTTAAAATGTCTTTCAATAGGATTTGTAATTTTCTCCCTAAAGATTTTACATATATTAAAATTACTGCCAACTAACATACTTTTTATGGTGTTGTAAATAGTATTTTTATTGAGGTACAACTGACATATAACAATATATTAGTTTCGGATATACAAGGTAATGATTTTGATATTTGGAAATACTGCGAAATGATCACCACAGGAAGTCTAGTTACCACCTGTCCCCATACAGAGGTACAGAAATTTTTTTCTTGTGATGAGAACTTTTATGATTTACCCTCTTGGCAGCTTTCAAACACGTGCTACAATAATCTGTTGCATTTCTAGGCACTAACAATGAACTATTAGAAAGAGAAATTAAGAAAACAATCCCAGTGACAATTGCATCACAAAGAATAAAATTCCTGGGAATAAATTTAACCAGGAAGGAGAAAGACCTGTACATTGAAAAATCTAAGACACTGATGACAGAAAGTAAAGATGACACAAACAGATGGAAACGTATTCTGTGTTCATGTCTTAGAATTAATATTGTTAAAATGTTCACATTACTCAAAACAATCTACAGATTCAACACAATCCCTATCAAAATCCCAATAGCATTTTCCACAGAAATAGAACAAATATTCCTAAAATATGTATGGAACCACACAAGACTCCAAATAGCCAAAACAATCTTCAGAAGAATCAAGCTGGAGGCATCACACTCCCTGATTTCAAACTATATTACAAAGCTATAATAATGTAAATAGCATTTTTAAAGTTTTTGAACAGCTTGCTGCTGGGGATTAGATACATGAATAAAAAGGCAATTTTGAACATTGTTAAGCTCTTATTAATTTGAATAATTGATCTGTAGCTTCTTTTGGGTTTTCTTTGCAGACATTGATATCACTAGTGTATTTATCAATAAGCTTTTGCCCAGCAGCTCACAAATTATCTTTTGCTTGCATTAGATTAAAGCTGTGGCAGGCTGCAGCTTCTCTGGGTTTGGCTGGGTTTGGCTGGCCTCTACATGTCTTCTTATTCTGGTCCCAAGTTGAAACAGTGGCCACTGTCTAGGACATGCTGTTCTCATAGACAAGGGCCAGTGGTGGAAAACCACAATAACACGTCCTGTTGGTCAAAGCATGTGACATGGCCAAGCCCAAAGGCAGAGAAGAGGGCACTTAAACCCTCCCTAAGAGACTCATGGGTAATGCACCTAAAAGTGGGTGAGAGTGTGTAATTCTGTTACAGGGAGGGGGTGAATATTGGGGAGTAATATTTCAACCAACACCCGCTGGCAAATAACTGTTTTTTCCCCCCTTAATTTTCAACCCTTATACTTTCGATTCCTTTTTCTGTCTTTTTGCAAGCTAACGCCTCTACAACAATGTTGAGTAGAATAGATGGCAACAGACATCCTTGTCCTTGTCCCTAATATTACACAGACTGCTTTTTACAGTTTCACTGGCAACCAGGTTGTTTAATGCAGGCTTTCTGTAGATTCCCTTCATAAGGTTACATAATTTTCCTTTTATTTCTACTTTATTAAACTTTCTAGCATAAGTGGATGTTGCATTTTATTGAACGCGTTTTCGACACTGATGGAGACATTATATGTTTTTTTCTCCTTTAATCTCTTAATGTTGGTAAGTTATATAAATAGATTTTCTAATATTAAACCAAATTTGCTTTCTTCAGACACTCCAAACTTGGTCATGATATATTATCTTTTTTACACATTGCTGTATTTGGTTGGTCAATATTTTGCTTATGATTCTTGCAAAAATGCTCATAAATGTGATGTAATTATCCTTTCACTTGCCATCCTTGTCTGGTCTTGATTGCAAGATAACATTACTTCATAAAGTGATGTGAGGACTCCCCAGGGTGTCACCTCCTGGAGAGTCTGTATATTACTGGAATTATCTGAATGTAAAACATTTGGTAAAATTGTAAAAATCACCTGGAGCTCTCATCTTTGTGATAAACTTTTAAAACACTGATTCACTTACCCTAATGCTACAGAACTATTCAGATTTCCTATTTCTTCTTTCCTTTTCATTGCTTTTGGACTCTAAGAATTTCTCTAACTTCCTGTCAGCTCAGCTATTTATTTACTTATTTATTTGTTCGTTTGTTTGCTTGTTTGTTTTAGGGTATCTACTCTGTCATATTGCTAGAAATGAAAGTACCAAACCTTCTCTTTGTCCCTCTGACTTGGCTCTTATTTTCACTTTCTATGGGAAAAAATACACATACACACATGTACACACATATTTATGTACACACATATAACATATATAGTACAGACACACGTGCACACAAATTCAACAAGCTACTACAAGTTTTTGTAACCTAATCAAGTCTCAGTTTCTTCACTTTAAAATATGGGCTGTAACCATATAAAGCTGGGCCACTTTGTAACCCATCTCAGCCCAGTGTTCATCTAGCCCAATATTAAAAAGTAACTGGGGAGAAGGTAGAGAGCATACTCAGTATGCCCAAGGTCCTGGGTTCAATCCCCCAGCATCTCCATTAAATAAATAAATAAACAAACAAACCTAATTACCACCTCCTGCCCTCCCTTGTTTTTTTAAAAGATAATTTTAAAATATATTAAAAAGTAATTGGAATTCAATTCAAATATTTATTGAATTCTCTCAAAAATGCCAAAGGGGGCTTCTACTTAGAGATGTGTTTCAAATCTGCCTTACTCCTCTCCAATTCATGTCCCCAATATTTCCAGCTTCTCTCACTTTAACCCTTCAAGTCTCCTCCGAACACATGGAGAGAGCTCTTCCCTTTTCTCCTCTGTCCCCTTACCTTCTGAATTTACTCTTTTCTCTTCCACCAGGAGCTCTCAGCCCTTTCCAGTGGAAATCAGATCTCGGATTCTTTCAGTCTCATCCTGTCACTCATAACTCCCTTTCAGCTCGAGGCAAGCCCAGGAATGGAACTGGGGTTGGGAAGGAAGAGAGGATGAAAACTCTCATACCTTATTACACATGTTTTCTTCTCACAGGATAATACGTATCTTGAAGGACTGGGCACAGTGCCTGCAGAGCACCCAGTGCAGTGCCCAGAACGCTGCAGGGTCTACACAGATGTGTGGTACCTGTTAGATCTGTGAGACACAACTTCCCTACATATAAAACAAAGGGGTTGGAGTCTCGAGATGGCTTTTTAGGTCTACATTATTGTGGTTCTCTGGTATTAAAATGTGGGTAAAGATGAGATCAAGAGATATTTATGGCTTCTTGGGCTCAAAGAGTTTAACATGAGCAAATATGTCCTGCCGTCAACTAAATTGTGAAAAGAAGAGGTTCCCCCTTTCCAGTCCTACCCTCATCACCATCCACACCCACAGAACAGTACTTATTCATTGTCTGGGAAGTGCTATTTGTGATATATGGGTCACATATTCAATCCTGTGGTCACCAATCCATGGCACACGGACACATACGGTTCAAAAGCCGGCACAAGGAAAAGACTGTAGAAGGCTTGAAAGTCAGATGTGAAAGACGGATGAAGTGTTTACCTGGACAAAGGATGGGGTACATGTATAAGAGACACTCTTCCTCCAACAAGCAGGAGTGTCTTGCATTAGACTATTGTCCTGAAGTGTTATTTGCAGGCTGGGTACTAGCCCTCATCCAAGTTCCTAACATTCTCTAAACATTCAGCAAGTATGCAAGAACACATTAGAGACACTTGCTACCTGCAGACAAGATCTGATTTATGTAAGAATTCAGATTTTCTAAAATATCTTGACTTGGTCCCCAACTCACTGACATCTTTCTCTTTCTACATATTAAAGTGATGTTCTTTCAAAGTTTTTGAACCATATGAGAATTTCCTTTTCTTTAAACAATTCCAGATCCTTTGGCTGCCACTTTCAGTTGGCAGCTTCCAAGCTTTCTTTTGATCTCTTGAGAAGGCCAGTCAAACCCATGGCCACCACCCCTCAAGCCTGTGCCACTCCCTTCACAAAGTTCCAGCAGCCTGGTGTCTGATTTAAATCAGGAAGCAGTGGAAGTAGCTGCCAGTAATGTCAGTTCCTTGGAGGCAGGGCCGACATTATGCTTTGCTTTGATGCGTCACTGAATCTAGAATAATTCTGTGTATATAGAAGGTACTCCACCAACATCCCAAGTGGTGCTTGTGTTTGGTCCTTAGCCTCCTCTGTAGCTGTGGTCATATGACCAAATCCGGCTAATGAGAGGTATGCAGAAGTTGTTGGGTGGGACTTTTAGGGAAATCCCTTATAAAAGGAGGACAGACAGCTGGCATATATCCTTTCGCTGTTCCCCCCTTCCTCCTTTCTGCACCCAAGTTGCAACTGCTCCAACAGCTGTCTTGGGCCATAAGCTGGTACACTAAGAATGATAAATTTAGAAAGAGCATTGGGCTGACAAGTGTGGGGCTTCCAGGCCAACCCTGGACTGCCTACTTTTGGGTTTTTCAAAACAGAAACACAAATCCTTACCTATGTAAACCACTGCTTTTGGAGGATGCTTTCAGTCATACACAACTGCACCTAATATAACTGGTAAAATGGCACTAATGCGTGTGGCAGCAGCTCAGAATCAGGAGAGGACCCCCCCCCCAATACCCAACAAAAGGCCCGGATACGTCAAGATAATATGGCAGCAGAAAAGGGGAGAGGTCCCTCAAAGGTAGACTCCAACAGCTCAGTACCCCCGGGGCCTACTCAGCCTGAGGGTAACGACGAGAAGGCAGGATGAAACTGCCAGCACAGAGTCCAGACCGAGGTCTAGTTACGGCCCTGAACGGACTTGAGCTGTGACTCTGTGTTCCTCTACCCTGACTCAACTTCTAGAGACACTGATGGAGAGTCACTACAGAGGCTGTATCAGCTAAAGATTAGTCAAGGTTGTTTGATGATATTAAGAAATGCATCATTTTTAAGTGTGCTAATGGAGTTACAGTTCTATTTTTTACGTTCTTATCTTTCAGAGATACAAACTGAAATATTTATGAGCGAAATGGAATGACTGACTTCAAAACACTTTGAGGGAAGAAATGGATGGGGCAGAGATGAAACAAGACTACCCATGAATTGATCTTTCTGGAGGCTGGGTACACAGAGATTCATTATGCTCTTTTCCACTTTTCTATGTTAGAAATTCTCCCTAATAGAAAATATATACAGAATAGATAAATATCAAGTTTCTACTGTGTAGCACAGGGAACTCTATTCAATATCTTGTAGTAACCTATAATGAAAAAGAATATTAAAATGAATATATGTATGTACATGTATGACTGAAACATGATGCTGTACACCAGAAATTGACACATTATAAACTGACTATACTTCAATAAAAAGAATGCAAATTTTTAAAAAAAGAAAGTATATACAGGCATACCTTGTTTTATTACACTTTGAAGTATTGCACTTGGCAGACACTGAGTATTTTGCAAAGTGAAGGTTTGGGGCAACCCTGCTTTGAGTAAGGCTATCAGCACCATTTTTTCCAACAGTATTTGCTCACTTTGTGTCTCTGTGTCACATTTTGGTAATTCTTACAATATTTCACCTTTTTCATTGTTATTATATTTGTTATGATGATCTGTGACCAGTGATCTGACGTTATCACTACAACTCACTGAAGGCTCTGATGTCAGTTAGCATTTTTTAGCAATAAAGTATTTTTTAATTAAGGTGCGTACCTTGTTTTTTTGACACAATACTATTGCACACTTAATAGACTACAGTATACTGTAAACATAACTTTTATATGCACCAAGAAACCAAAATATTCATGTGACCCACTTTTTTGCAATACTCGCTTTATTGCAGTGGTCTGGAAAGGAACCCTCAATATCTCTGAGGTCTGCCTGAATAAGAGTGGTCCAAGGAAAATCACATCCCACCAAGGACTGCCTGGTGGAAAGGGGAGTGGGGCAGGGAGGCAAATGCAGAGGACTGGTGGGTTTCCCTCCTGCTGGGACCACAGAGGAACTCCCCGCTAACATCACACTGTACAATCATTCCAATTCCAGCCTGGCTGCCCCGGACCAGAGACAACTGTTAGTAGAAGGTGCCAGTCAGCCCCACCCCATCTCTCCTTTATCACTCACCACCAAAAGGCTCAGTGAGAGAACCATGAATTCCTCTACCTCCACATTTACAGTCACAGGCAACATGTCACTTAGGGCCACTAATGCTGAACACTGTTGTAAATTCTACGCTAAAATAGCTCTGGACTCCAAACTTGATGAGATGATTCTTCAGAGACAAAATCTTGGTGCAAAAAGTTTGAAAAGGAACCACCTTGAAGGCAGAGTGATGGCTTTCCTTCTCTGCAGATTGGGGAGTTGGGGGTCCACCTTTCTGGCAAGTTGGCCATGTGTGGAGTGCCAACAAATATGGTAACGCTCGAAACGGTCAAAAGTCGGGCCAGGAGTAAGAGAATAATGGTATGCCCAAACACCGAAATATGTCATAGCCACTTAAATGGTGTTCATGAGGAATTTATAATAACATGGGAAGTGCTTATGCTACCATGTTAAATGAAAAACTAAGGACACAAAGTTATTTATTCTGTACAATCCCCAAGACGTAAACTACATAATTACATGGATACAAGAGGAAATACCCTCCATCTTAATGGTGATTAAACCAAGTGATGGCATTATGAATGATTTCTATCTATTTATTTTTCTTTAGGGTAGAGGCACGCCTGGGGCATGGGAGACCTTTTGAATTAATAGACTATGGGGATCTTTAAAGCATAGGTTTTCAGCCAGGGACTCTTAACTGGGTACCATGCATAGAATTCAGAGTGACTATAAACTTGGCCGGAAAAAAAACACATCTTTATTTTCATTAACCTCTAACTGAAATGTTTTTTTCTCCTGAATTTTTTTTGGTAGTACAACAAACATAATGGGAAATTTACCATTTTAACCATTTTTAAGTATCCAGTGGAGTGGGATTAAGTCCATTTACAGTGGGGTGCAACAGTCACCACCATCCTTCTCCAGCCTGAAACTGGACATTTCCTTTATTTAGGAATGTAGCCAAGGGGGAGGGTATAGCTCAGTGGCAGAGTGCCTGCTTAGCATGCACAAGGTCCTGGGTTCAATCCCCAGTACCTCCATTAAAAATAAATAAACAAACCTAATTATCCTCCCCAAAAGAAGAAAATACATAAATAAAAACTTTTTAAAAAAAAAAAGGAATGTAGCCAAAGAACCACAGTAAATGACCAGGACCTGTGACTTTGTCACCAGCAGAAATCAAGGCTCTTTTCATATTACATTACCATCGTTGCAGGTGTATGAACCATTGTTCAGGCCCCTCACAGCTTTGAAATCCAGGAGTTATGAAAACGGCCACCAAAGCTTCTTATTTAATGTTACTAGAGTTGTTATTTAAGATACGAATTTGTTTTGTAATATTTTGCTAACCATATTTCAATATAAAAATTTTCCTTTGCATGTAAGACTATGTATTTTATGTATTTAAGAAACATTATTCTGAGAAAGAATTGATAGGTTTCAGCAGACCGTCAAAGTGGTTCACAAGACCAAAAACTCCTGACAGATGGAGTAATTAAAGTATAAGCTACCCTCAACATACAATAATGGGTTTACTGACGGGTGTCTGAATTCTTCACAACTGTTCCAATAGTGATGTGGCTCAGTAGAATATAATACTACATCCATATGCATCTTCCCAACAGCCACCATGCACTTAGCCCTTGGAGTAATCCAATTTGCATGTATCCCTTTGGAAAACAATGTTTGATGGATCTCAAAAGATATTCTCAAATGAATAAGCCGCCAATGACAGAAAGAGTGTGAGAGTATGAGAGCAGATTTTAAAAAGAGGAACAAATCAGCCCCACTTTTCATAAAGAATCTACTTCCCTAATCTACTTCTTTCTTTATCCAAAAATATGTTTTAGAAGATGCACAACATCACTAATCAGGGAAATGCAACTCAAAATACAATGAGACAGCACTTCACAACTGTTAGAAAAGCTATTATCAAAAAGATAAGAAATAACAAGTGTTGGTGAGGATGTGCAGAAAAGGGAACACTTGTGCACAATGTAACCGGTGCAGCCACTATGGAAAGCAGTATGGAGGTTCCTCAAAAAAATTACAAACAGAACTACCATATGATCCCGCAATCTCATTCTTGGATATTTAACCAAAAACAAAAACAGTAACTTAAAAAGATACATGCATCCCCAGGTTCATTGCAGCACTATTTACAATAATCAAGAAACAGAAACAACCTAAGTGTCCACCAACAGGTGAAGGGACTAAGAAAATGTGGTATACCAGAAATTGACACAACATTGTAAACTGACTGTACCTCAATAAAAAAAAATAATAATGGTAAAAAAAAAAAGAGGAAAAAAGAAAATGTAGTATATGTATACAATGGAATATTACTCAGCCAAAAAAAGAATGTAATCTTGCTGTTTGCAACAACATGTTTGAACCTTGAGGGCATTATGCCAAGTGAAGTAAGTCAGACAGAGAAAGACAGATACAGTATGATCTCACTTACATGTGGAATCTAAAAACAAAACAAGGCAAAACAGAAAATAAGCTCATAGATTCAGAGAACAGACTGGTGGTTGCCAAACTTAGGGGGGAGCATGCTGGATGGATGGATGAAGGGGGTCAAAAGGTACAAACTTTCAGTTACAAAATAAATGAGTCCTGGGTATGTAATATACTACATGGTGACTGTAGTTAATACCATATTGCCTATTTGAAAGTTGCTAATAAAGTGGATCTTAAAAGTTCCCATCACAAGAAAAAAAATTCTCTACGTATGGTGACAGATGTTAACTAGAATTGTGATCATTTTGCAATACATACAAACATTGAATCATTGTGTTGTACACCTGAAACTAAAATGTTGTATGTCGATTAAATCTCAATAGAAGGAATTCTATTTTTGGAATCTCATATGGTGCTGGGCACTGTATTCCCTGTACTAGAACCACCATTTGATTACCTTTCTGTGCATATAAAATTTTCTTTTCCACAAGTTCCATATCTGCCATAATTTTCAAAGAAAACTGCTCTCTAATGTTGAAAGACGTCTACTTAACCTATAATCACCTTCTTGGAAAGAAGCCCCTACTTACCCTCCACCAAGAGGTCCACAGAGTTGGGTCTCAGTGGTCTATAAACTCAAATCCCTGGCTATGGCTGATTGGCCAAGAGTAGAGATTTGACCCAAGCTGAGCCAATCAGATTATCTCTCCTGGGAATTTGGAAAGGGGACCAAGTCTCTCCCTGGTGCACTGACCCATGGGCATGTAAACTTCGGGGCTACCACGTGGGTGTGTGTGGTGATGTGCATGCTGAGGCAGACAGACCAACCCTGGGTGGGACATGGGCGTGTGGAGAAGGTGCAGATGCTTCGGCTGTACCCTTTGCTCAGGACTGCTGAATCCATGGTATAGAAACCTGCTTTGGGCTGGGGCTGGTCCTGGGGGGACCCCAATTGCTAAGTTTGGGTTGGCCCCAATGGTGCCCCACACGGCAGCTCAAGATTGTTTCATGCCCTCTCTTCCCAAGTTTACCCTCAGCGTCCCCCTAGTCCCTTCTACAAAAAAGTACGAAACAGCCACCCAACCAGCGTACCTCAGGTCTGCCGATGCTTCTGCGGACCCGAGCTCCAACCCCTTCCGGCTGCTCTCGGCTGAGCACTGAGAGGGTAACCCTCTTGAAGGATGCCATGTCAAAGGCTAAAAAGAGTGTTCTGAGGCTGAGCTGTAAAGGATGGAGAGCAAGAGGAGGGATAACAGAACAGAGAAGTCATACAGGAGGGACTAGCCAAGGACAATAAAATAAAGGATATTAAATTTACACCTGCCCAAAATATTAACAGCTACAATTTATTAACTGCTTACTCTGTACAAAACCTGAGCTAGGTGCTTTAAAACAACAATAATGATGGTGAACACGTATGAGTACTAACTAGGTTCCCAGCACCCTAATAGTTATTGACAGTTGTTAACTGGTGTAGTCCTATGGTCATCTTTTACAAGGTTAAGCAATAACAGCTCTGTAGGGCACTTACCAAAAACCTCTAATGAGCACTTTACCAGCTTTACCTCACTGAAATTTCTCAACCTACCTCCTACCCCACGCTGCCCCATGAGGTAGGTGCTACCAGGAGCTGAGAGATTTGTGTGGTGACACAGGGAACACGGAGAAACACCAAGAGGTCTGTGACTCTCACGTGAATGTTCCTGATCTTGGCATCGAAAGGGATCTTTGAGGGTCATCTCAAAGAACTATCCCTGAAGTTCAGGGACAACTAAGTGGCAAGAAATCTTCGTGCTTTCTCGTGAAGTCTTCTTCATGAGCACAGGAAACTCATGAAGGAGGTACCCTTGACAACACAATCTGTATTTTGGGGACTCATTGATCTCCTGAATTCAAAAGCGCTTCCTCTTTGTGGGTCTAAAGTCTACTCAACCGAATATCACAGAACAAATAGAATCAATTCCCTTTCCACTTTAAAAGCTTGCAGACAGTACCCCCAATCTGTAAAGCTCTTCTTCAAGCGATCTATAATCCATTCCTTCAAAGATGCCCACTCAAACCGAGATGCAAGAATAGATTCTGGAGCCCCACAGCCTGGGTCTGCATACCAGGTTCACCATGTACCAGCTGTGCGACCTGAGGCCAACTGCTAAGCCTTTCTGTTCCTCAGGTTCCCCACCTGTGAAACAGAAGTAATAAGACTGCCTACCTTAAAGGAGTGCAGTCAGTGCTCTAGGAATGGGAGCTGCTGCTATTTAGAGCAATCCACTCTGAAAAGCCCTCCAGTCAGTCAAGGCTTACTCTGAAATGCGCCCGCCCAGAGCCGGGCACTCAGTAAGTATTTATTGGGTGTTTAACTGTGGGACACAGAAATGAGCTCAATCCTCCAAGGCGTACAGAACGGTCATCACCTACCTATGAGCACCTAAAAAGTATTTTACTTCCCATGTGGACTATTTCTGGGTCTTTCCAGACTTCTACAATTAAATTCTGTGCACGTGAACAACTGATGAGGCACTTACCAGATCGCAGCGCTCTGCAGAAAGAAAGGCAGTCTGCCACTAGCACCAAATTGCAGAGGACTATTTAAGCACCTCTGGTCATCTCCCTGGGGACTCCCCTGAGCGTCTCAAGTGGGCCCGGAAGGACGGGGACCCGCCAGCCCTGGCCCCTCCCACCCCGCGGGCGCTCGCTCGCTCCTCACGCGCGTCGGGGCGGGGCGGGGCGCGGGGAGGGCGGGCTCGGCGGCGCCGCGCGCAGCTGCCTCACCGTGACTCAGCGCTTCGCCGGCGGTGGCCGCAGGGAAGCGGGAGGCGGGAGTCTGTGGGTCTCCGGGGCCGTGGGCCAGGGCGACACCCTTTGATTGACAGGCTGCCGCCGCCGCCGCCGCCGCCGCTCCGATCCTCTCGCTCCGCCCCACCCCCCAAGCCCTGCCGCTCCCTCGCCCCCGCCTGCTCCGCTGCCCTTCGGCCTGGGCGCCCCTCCTGCCCGGGAGAGATGCTCGCTGGGCCCTGGGAGGGGTGGATAGGCCCAGCAGGTGCTCTGTTCAGGGCGAAGGTCCCAACGCGACCTCCTGGGAAACCTGTCATTACCTGGAGTCCGCTCGTCACGCAGTCCGCGAAGCTTGGCTGCACGGGTTCGGATCCTGCCTCCACCACTTCTTAGCTGCATGACCTTGGGCAGGTGACTCAGCCTCTCTTTGCCTCCGGTTCCTCCGTTGTAAAATAGGGATGGTGATGATAACACAGTACAACTTGGGTTGTGATGAGACTTAAATGAGCTGGGCAGGTCCTAAGCACAAAACAATTTTTTTGTTACATAAAGCTGCCTCCTGTTCGCCCTGTACAAGGGGGAGGGGAATTGGAGACTTTTCCCAGGGATGTAAGGAGTTGTGGAAGCCGCTGCGGGTTTCTGTTCTTTAAACACTAGAAAGCTCACTGGGTTTTGGGAAAGGAAAGAAAGTGGCCACTGTAAAACAGGGATCTGTAGAGGGCCAAGTAGTAAGTATTTTCGACTATGCAGGCCGGGTGTCTTCCTGCAACAGTCTCCAAATAAAACGGAAGCACAGACTCTCTGGCACTTTGCAGTCCTTAGTAAGTGCTTCTGCATTCCCTACCAAGAAGTTCAATGTTTAGTCAGTTACCTGAAGCTGAAACTCAAGCTCTCTCCATCACTCTTCCACCTTGAAATCCTGTGCTTTCTGCTCCTGTTATCTCTTAAATATACTTGGTCCTTCCCATTTTGATGGCCACCATCCATCTTCTCTGATAGCCACGCCATCTTCCAAGTCACAGGAAAATGGAATTCTCAACCACCTAAAACTTTCATTGCCTGCAAGAGAAAGTCCTGTGTTACCCTTAACACAGCCTCACCCTTAGCATGCCAACACTTGGTGAAGGACAAGTGTAAACACACACACACACACACACACACACACACATGAGCACCCCCTCTTTCCATTATTCTGAACTTTTTTAGGTCTCGAATGGGCATTCTCTCTCTTATTGGCTTGCTATGCCCTCTGCTTGGAACTTTTTCTCCTTAATCTGCCTTATCCCCAGTCATCTCCCAGCTCTCAGTTTCCCCATCCCTCCCTCTAAGGAAACCTTGCCTGTCTGTCCTCTCAAGTCTGGGTGAGGCGTTTGACGTGGCAATCATCACAACTACAGGTTGTGGACCAAAGTCACTGTTCATCCTCCGTTGGAAGATTCTCTTTTCCTATGATGGCTCCAACAGTATCTCCCATCGCACACGTCTTCTTCTGCATTGTGACCTTGACACTTAGCCCATCACAAGTGGAGTTTACTTCTCTTCCTCTTAAGTCTAGGCAGGGCTTGTGGCTGCTTTGACCGATGGAATAGAGTGGAAGGGACACTGCCAGTTCTCAGTGTGGCTCTGAAATGACCTGGCAGCTTCTGCTTCCTGGAAGAAGAGAGATGACTATGAGACCACCATTCTGGGAGAAGTCCCCGCCATGTGGAGAAGCGGTCCTGGAAGGAGAAACGCCATGTGAGGAAGGAGTCAGAGGCCAAGGACACTGCAGTGCGGGACATATAGACAAATAAGCCATCTGGGAAGGGGCCCCACAGCCCCAGCTGCCCCAGCTGATGCCACATGGATGAGATATGAGCACTCAACTGCATCCTTCTCAACTTTGAGGCCCGAAGGCCTGTGAGGAAATAAATATGGTTGTTTTAAGCCACTCAGTTTCCAGGTCATTCATTTCATGATAAATAACGAGAAATGTGCTTTTATGTGAGAAAAGAGATGAGGTCTGTCTTCAAAGCTCTCTAGGTAAGGAAAAATTCTTACAAATATTTACCCTTTCAGAAAGTGGCTATGTCCAATCAGCCATCCAGTAAGATAAAAAATTATTAAACTAGACTTAAGACATGAAATGTTGCGTCCCACTGGCCACAGCAGTAATCTCTGAGCACAGGTGTCCTGCCAGTTTCCTCCATTACACGGAGCATTTAGAAGGACAGCTTCCTAATACAACAGGAGAGAATGGCTTCACTGTACTTTTTTACCCGTTTTGATGCTGGATTTGCCATAGTCTTGAGGATGCTTTCAGTGTATCACCTTTTCAAAGCTTCCTCTGGGGCTCAGAATCCCTTCCGCCTCTGAAACCAAAACAGGCGTGAGAGCTTCCTTCCTTTCTTGTCTTTGAGAAGCCGGTCACCGGGAGAAGCCAAGTCCAAGGGTGTGCATTTTCAGAGCAAGGCAGGTAATTCTATTTGTAGGCCACTGCAGAGGGAAAAAAACAGAGCAGTCCTAAAAAGCTAGAAGACTTAAAATGAGGAAAAACAAACATGGGGGGGGCAAACTTTTACAAATGGAATATGCAGCATGTAACATTTCGCCATTAACAGGGCCCACTTTTGAGATGAGAAATGTGACTCTGTGGATAAAGACGATGGGGAATGGAATACTACTTAGCCACAAAAAAGAATGAAATAATGCCATTGGCAGCAACATGGATGGACCTAGAGATTATCATACTAAGTGAAGTAAGCCAGACAGAGAAAGACAAATACCATATATCACTTATATGTGGAATCTTAAAAAATGACAGAAATAAACTTATCTACAAAGTCAGAAATAGACTCAGACATAGAAAACAAACTTATGGTTACCAAAGGGGAAGAGAGGGTTGAGGAGGAATAAATTGGCAGTTTGGGATTTGCAGATACAAACTACTATGTATAAAAGAGATAAACAATAAGGTTCTACTGTACAGCACAGGAAACTATATTCAATACCTTGTAATAACCTATAATGGAAAAGAATATGAAAAGGAACATGTGTGTGTGTATATATATATATATATATATACACACACACACACATATATATATATAAATGTATATAACTGACCACTTTGCTGTATACCAGAAATGAACACAACATTGTAAATTAACTATACTTCAATTTAAAAAAAAGAAATATGACTCTGTACATGGAACTTTGAGCACTTTTCGCACTGTCATTTGCCATCCAGTTGGAGATGTTGAACAGGCAGCTGGATACATGAGTGTGTAGATACACCATCCATTGCCTCGGAAATCCCAGGAAACATAAAGAAAGCTCTATGTCCATATGACAGTGAAGAAAGCCTTCTCTAAAAAATTCCAAATACCACCATTATCATCTTTAAAGACACTCACTTTATCAACATGTTTTGTGACCTTTTTTCCTTTTTAACTCAAAAATTTTATTTTCTTCTTCTGTATGACTTTCTTCTTGAAAATACATTTTATAGAAATACATGTGTCTAAATGTGTCTTATATATATCACCATTTGCAATTTTTTTTTTCTCTTTTAAGCACTCAAAAAATCTTTCCTGCAGATTGGTCAGGTTTTGGTATTTTGCTTCCCAGGGCGCTTGCTATACCTGCTGTTCATTGAATGAAAAATATCTCTCGAATATTCTATATTAGGGATTCAGACTTTCTGAACCCAGCAAATTAACTGGCCCCAAGTCAGGGACAGATTATTTTGTAAACATTAGTTTATGAAGGGCATTAATGTGCTTGTGGTAAAAGACATCCAAAAATATCCAGAAAAGATGTGTATACGTGACTCGCATTTCCACCCCTGCGAGAAGAATCTGACCAGACGTGGTCTGGTCCATCGGCCAGGGTTCTGACCCTGAAGCTACATGTGATCAACCATTGCAGGAAAATCATAACTATTTTCCTCTTTCCCGTGGGTTTTTGGCAGCGTGCCAGAAAAGAACAGCTTATGACCCTCTCCCTTGAGCAACAGAACTTTCCTAGAATTTATCACAAGCAAAACATTCTCAGCCCTGAAAGGCTGATTCATCTCTGAACTGGGGAAATGGAGACATTTAGGTGAATGAGTCCCCTGATACTTACCTCAGTTACGCTGATAACCTTTCTCGGTTTTCAGCTTTTGTAAGGCTGGGTCTTTTGGACAAATGAAGGCTGCTTTCAAGATCACGGTGTTGGAATGAAAATAAAAGGCTAATTTGAATTAACCTTCAGTTAATGTTATGTACTCTGAGGTGTTTACGGATGGAGTACACTGACGTCTGTGACTTACTTTGAAGGCACCAAAAAATAACAGAAATAGTAACAGTACTAATACCAATAAGGTGGCTTGATGCATGGATTGAGGGCAGATAAACAGATAAATGACAAAGCAAATAAAGCAAAATGTAACTGTAGAAGCTAGTGGTGTAGGGTGCTCACCATACATTTTTTAAAAACTTTTCTATATTTTGAAATTATTCATGATAAAATGAGGGGGGAATAATTTGAATGGAAGTGGGAATCGTGGCTGGGGGGTTCCATAAAAGCCCCCCTTTGCCTACTTTCTTTGCTTCCAACTCTAGCACCTTGTACACAATACAATTCCATGCATATCTGTTGAATTGAGCTTTTGAGCTAAATTCCAAGCCACTAGGTCACTTCCACAGCTGGCAGGATTCTTCCTGACCGTGAGAGTTGGCAGTTTTTTTCTGTGAAGGCCAGATTGTAAATATTGGAGACTTCGCGGACATATGGGCTCTGTTGAAACTACTCAACTCTGCCGTTGAAGAAAGCAAGCAGCCTCACCCAACATCTGAACACAGGACTGTGGCTGTGTTCCAAGACATTTGATTTACAAAAGCAGGTGGTAGTCATAGTTTGCCAACCCTATCTCGACCACAAATCCTTACTTTCCACTAAAAAGTAGGAGTAAAATTGAGAAAATGCCAACAGTCTAGGTAAAGATTTCATAAGTGTCAAGAAAGGTTGTAACAAAACAACACAACAAATCTTTTTGGGTCCACCTCCAACCCTTCACTCACCCATCCCCTTTCATGAGGAAAAAGGCTGTTTGTTCCACCATCGAACCTGAGCTTTAATATGCAAGCATTGTTAGAAGAGGTAATGCATTCATCTTTGATTCCAGTAAGTATAAACTAGTCATATGAGAATCCAACCTCCAAGTAGATTATTTTAGCACCAGGAGGAATATGTGCAGGAGGTGATGAAGTGACACCCCCAGTGATGAGATTGCCCTGGAAAAAGCTCAGGCTGCAGAAGAGAGAAGCTATCGGAGCCCTTGTGGGCTTAATCTCCAGGAAGGAGAGACAGACACTATAAATAAATCAATTATGTAGTTGATTTTAAGGTGTTAGGTGCTATGAAAAAAAGAAAAAAATGACACAGAGTAAGGGAGACTGGGAGTGCTGGGTGGAGTGAGATATAGTATTAAACAAGGTGGTCCAGGTATGGCTCATTAGGAAGAGGCCATCTGAAGCAGAGCCTGGAGATGATGAAATAAACCAGGCAGATATCTGTGATGGTTTGCCAAGCAGAGGAAACCGCCAATGCAAAGGCCCTGGGGCAGGTGGTGCTCAGAATATTGTAGGTGTGACAATGTGAAGTAGAAGAATCATAAAAATGATGTTAGAGATAGTACTAGGGGACCAGAAAAGGGGGGACCATTGGAGAATCCAGATGGGAGGAGTGGCAGGTTTGACTTAAAATTTAAAAGCATCATTCTGGCTAGCCAGTGGAGAACAGACTCAGGCAAGAATGGAAACAGGGAGAGCCAGCAGGAGAATGCCATATGCCAGGTGAGGGATGGTGGCAACTTAGACCAGTCAGTAGCAGTAGAGGTGGTAAAAAGTGGCCAAATTTGGGATATATTTTTAAGAGATAGTGAAGGATCAGACGTTGGGTGTGAAGGAAGGGTAAAGGTCAAGGGTGATTCCGAGTTCTTTGGCCTGAGCAACTAGAAGCATAGGGTAGCTCTTAGCTGAGAAGGAAAGACTGTAGGAGAAGCTAGTTTGAAGGATGAGTTGGAAGGTCAGCTTTGGACATGTTAAATTTGACATGGTTATTAGGCATTCCAAGTATAGACAAAGTGATAGTCCAATACAAGTCTGGAATTCAGGGGAGAGGACCTGGCTGAAATTTGGAATCGAAAGCATATAGATGGTATTTAAAGCCATGATCAAATGAATTTTTTTTAAGTGAGAGAAAAACATAGGTCAGGCAGAAGCGCGAGCGTGCGCCCGTGCACACACACAAACGCACACACGATGGATCCTCTTGGGTCTTTTCTTATTCTAAAAATGTAAGCACTACTACTCCCAACTCAACAAGCTTGTTTACATCCTGAAGTCAGATCGCCCCACGCCGCAGCCCTACACCAGCTTGTTGCCTGCTAAAGGCCTGCATGGACAAGCTTAGAGAAAATTCCTAAGGGTCTCCCTGGGTAGAGGTGATAACGCAGACTATAATTCGAGCAAATTAAATCAAGTAATAGAAACAGCAGGTTGCCACAACAAGTGAGAATTAGACTAAAGACATGGAAAATACAGAGCCAAAAAAGGCCTGGGAGAAGTGGCAGAGGAAGTGAATGAATAGAATAAGTAAATAAATCTAGGACATTCTGACTCAGAGGAAACCACTCCTCCCAGCTGCCCTTGAGGGTTTCAAGCCCCAAGAAGGGATGAGGATCCCAAGAGATTGTGCCCAGGTGTTTCCAGGGTTCTGCCACTTCCTCCTCCCCTCCCCTAAATTGACTTTTTATTCTAGAATTGACCTTCAGCCATGCTACCATGTTTAAACAGTGGAGTAAAAACAAATCGCCATGTGGGAAAGGAAGTTAATTAGCAGAGTGTAGAATTAATTTATTTGGCCAGATTGCTGTGCCACTGTTACTCGCCTTCACCCTCAATTTCCCAAATGACTGCCTACTTGATTCCTAGAGGATGGAGAGCTATTCGGAATCCATCAGGGACTTACTTGCTGTCAGGATGTAATTTCCCCTCTTTGGAATTGTTCTGAAGGACTCTCTGCCATTCCTCAAACTCCAGTTTCAAATAGAAGTATTTATTTTTCACACACTCTACTGTAATTAGACCTTTACTTGTGGTTCTTCCTCCACTAGACACAAGCCCCCTGAAGATGTGGGCTGCCTCTGTTGTGTTTCCTTCCTACTGTGTCTCTAGCCCCTAACAGAACACTTGGCACATGGTAGGTTCTCAATAAGACTTGACTGGCGGAATAAATGAATGAATGAGTAGAAATGATGCTAATCCTGTGTCCACTCAAGAGGCTACCTCTTTGAAAGTCAGTAGCTTCATCTTCCTCTGCCCACCCAGGATTTCATCACACCATAGATATTTTAAAAGTTGCCAACAACAATAGGCACATGAAAAAATGCTCAATACAGCTAATTATCAGAGAAATGCAAATCAAACTACAATGACATTATCACCTCACACCGGTCAGAATGGCCATCATTAAAAACTCCACAAACAATAAACGCTGGAGAGGGTGTGGAGAAAAGGGAACCCTCTTACACTGCTGGTATTAATGTAGTTCGGTGCAGCCATTACAGAAAATAGTATGAAGATTCCTCAAAAAACTGAAAATAGACTTACCATGTGATCCAGCAATCCCACTGCTGGGCATATATCCAGAGGGAACTCTAATTCAAAAAGATACATGCACCCCAATGTTCACAGCAGCACTATTTACAATAGCCAAGACATAGAAACAACCTAATTGTCCATCAACAGATGACTGGATAAAGCAGTGGTAATATTTACACAATGGAATACTACTCAGCCATAAAAAAGAATAAAATAATGCCATTTACAGCAATGTGGATGGACCTGGAGATCATCATTCTAAGTGAAGAAAGCCAGAAAAAGAAAGACAAATACAGTATTATATTACTCATATGTGGAATCTAAAAAAGAATAAAAAGAAGAAGAAGACACAAATGAACTTATCTACAAAACAGAAATAGACTCACAGACATAGAAAACAAACTTATGGTTACCAGGGAGAAAGGGGGTGGGAAGAGATAAATTGAGAGTTTGAGACTTGCAAGTACTAACTACTATATATAAAAACAAATAAACAACAAGTTTCTTCTGTATAACACAGGGAACTATATTCAATATCTTATAGTAACCTATAATGAAAAAGAATATGAAAACGAATATATATGTATATGTATGACTGAAACATTATGCTGTACACCAGAAATTGACACATTGTAAACTGATCACATTTCATAAAGAAGTAGCCAACACTTTATAAGCTAATACAGTGTGTCAACGCATGCCAAAAGAATGATTAATTTTCTCAGCTGTCCATAGCTTAGCCTAAAATAAGTCATTAGATTTATTACATATTACATACAACCAGTGTGCACCAGAGAAGATGGTGTAAATGAGAAGAATGAGTAAAGCCAAAAGTTGTGATGTTGTGACTCACAGACAAACTTATTGTTACCAAAGGGGAAAGGGGGAGGAGGGATAAATTAGGAGTTTGGAATTAACAGACACACACTACTATATGTAAAAGAGATAAACAAGAAGGACGTCCTGTACAGCACAGGGAAGTCTATTCAATATCTTGTAATTATCTATAATGGAAAAAAAATCTGAAAAAGAATATATATACATATGCATATATATATATGTGAATCACTTTGCTGTACACCTGAAACTAACACATTGTACATCAACTATACTTCAATTAAAAATTTTTTAAATAAAATAAAAAGTTGCAATGTTATCATAAATCATTATAGTGATAATCATAAATCAGTCAAGTGATAATCACGTTCTTTTATTGCAATCTTGGTGCATGGTCCACTAACCAAACCAATCTCTTTTCCATTTCTGGATTTCTTAATAACTGAAGCTATGGAAACATGCTCCTTTTTCATCATATGAACTGTCCTTCTCTCTCATATATTCTCTGGCCTCCCTTTGTCTAGTGGTGAGTTGAAGTTTTCATTGCTTATTCTCCGCGCCCTTTGGCGTTACCTCATGGTTTCCTGACTCGTGTGAGAGAAGTCAGCGTCATAAGCAGGGTTTGGCCGAGATATTTTCTTGTCCTTTCCAGTGTAAAGCTCTCTAAACAAAGACAGGTTATCACATGTACCCGAGAGCTGCCTGGGAAAAGCAGGAGATGGAGTTATCAAAGTTGGAACCTTTATGAAATATGCTTTTGTCTCCGTTTTTGTTGCGCTCAATCAGGACAACAAGTATTGGCTAAGTGTTGAGCGCGGTTTCCTGTGGGATTGTGTAAGGCCTTGCAGGACAATAAACGTTTGGGGGGCACTGAGTAATGTAGCCATTTCTGACCCAGCAGCTGGGAAAATGTGAGACAATTTGTTGCTGCTGGAAGGAGGACGGCTGGGGCCGAGTTCCTGCAAGAGGCATCTCAACCTCACCGCGGTGGACGGCCAGCGGAACCGGCCAAAATGGTGCGTGTAAGTGGCAGGTGGCTGCGCAGTGTCATGTCCCACAGGAAAACGGGTTCGGATCTGGATGTTGTAGAGCCTGGAGTCACCAAATGGGGAGGGGGGCACTTTAAGAAAAAGACTGCAAAATTATGAATGTGAAACTGCTGGGGCTCCTCGGGGGACTCTGGGTGGGGCCACGTCATCTGGGGGCCTGCTATCGTTCACTGTAAATTCCCGTTCAGGGAAGCTGCCAGGTTGTATATACACCACCATCAGCTTGATCTAGCTTTTTGTCCTTTCCTCTTCTGAGTTTCTCCATTCTGTTCTTTAGGCCTTCCATGACTTTTCATACTGGCTTCCTAACTGCTTCTGAAAAGACAAAGAAATGTTAGTCATACCTTCTTTTGTTTATGTGAATTTTATGAGGTTATTTTAGCTACGAATATTTGCTCTTAGCTTCCTGAAGTCTCCCTAAATCAGGGGCTTAGGGGTATTTTCGATGGAGATAGAAAGATGGGAGGGGGTGAACCTTACAGTGGCAACCACACCCATATCATTTTAAAAGTTCGTGTGGACCGTGATGGTTATATTGGGTTTAAAAAGTAATACAACTAGAACGTGGTCTAGGTCCATGCTGTTCAAACTCTCATGTGCACATAAATCACCCAGGGATCTCACTAAAAGGCATATTCCAATGTGCTAGGTCTAGGGTGGAAACTGAGAGTCTGCATTTCTAAGCAGCTCCCAGGGGATGCTGATACTGCCTGTCCATGGACTATACTTTGAGTAACATCCATGTATTGATTTGTTAGAAACCCGCTGGCACAAATACACAGTCAGCCGGATACTAAGGTAA
This sequence comes from Camelus ferus, assembly GCF_009834535.1. Lineage (NCBI taxonomy): Eukaryota > Metazoa > Chordata > Mammalia > Artiodactyla > Camelidae > Camelus > Camelus ferus. Next base: position 18,061,952 of record NC_045732.1, read on the forward strand.
CCAGTCCCAGGATTGAGAGCTTGTAACAGACCTAGAGAGCAGGTGCTTGTTGACTAGAGAAGGTGTGGGGCGGCTTCCGCCTCCCATTACCTCCTCTCCCCAGGAGCTGGGGGAAGGGGCTGAGGACTGAAATTTTTTATTGAGGGGCATCTTGCTGGCTTCTGTTTTTTAACTTTGCTATGGTCTTTTAAAAAACATTGCCTATGGAGTGACGAGGGGAAGGAGGACAGGTTTCTGGAACATCTACTAGGGTGCTAGGCATCGTACCACCATTTTCTCCTCATAACCTTTTGAGGTGGTTACTGTTTTACCCCCTTTACAGATGGGGAAGCTGTTTCACAGGGTTAAGTAACATGCTGCAGTGCATAGAGACAGAGCATGGATTTGAGCCCACCATTGGTGCTTTTGTCCACACCAACCTGTACCATCTTAGCAGTGTTATGTGTTAAAGTAACTCAGCATGAGGTGTTAGGATGCGGATTGATTACTTTTGGCTTTTCTCCTAAGGAAAGTGCCCTGGGCAGAGGGGAGGGGGCAGAGGGAAAGAGGTCGCTGAAAAGAAGGAAGGGCTTCGCAAAGCTCTATGAGGCACCGAAGATGAATTTCACAACTAAAGCAAATTTTAGCTCCAACAGGAATGGCACTGGCATTCTCGCTTTCTTTGTGCCAAAATGGCTCCTAAAGTATCTGGTTTTCATAAATTCCGTTTGGAGGAACCATGGTATGGTGTTTCAAAATGCTGAATTCAAGGGTCAGTGTTAAAGGATTTCTGTCCACATTATGTCAAGACCAACTCTAACTTTCTTTCTCCTGCAGAATGCCCTGTGAAATGGGGATTTGTCTGATTCTGTGGAGTATTTGGTATTTGTCTTTGGCTAGCCTCTTAAGAGTTTCATTTTTGAACCACCTTGACTGATTCTGAGTTAAATTTTTGGTTCCTGTTTAACTCACCATCATATTTTGTTCACGTATTTAGCAGGAAGATAAGCAGGCCTGGCCTTGGGCAAATATTTGAAGATTAAGTTGGTCACAGGTTCACCATTTGGCTTTTGGAGCCCCCATCCCAGTCCGCAGTGGGGGCGTCTTCCCTTTCCTTCCAGCCCTCGCCCCTCCACTACCCTCCCCCTTCCCCTGCCAGCCCAAAACATGTATTTTTTTTTAATATTTTGATACCTCTCAAAGTGTTTAGGTAAATGACATGTAAAGTAAGGGAGGATCACTAAATCAAATAAAGGGGTAAGGAATTGCTACTCCCATCTCTCAATTCTAAAAAATAAAGCTTTAAAGGCACCATACTGAGCCAGTCAGTAAATATGCATTTTGGTTGCAGGAACCATCCAATGGCCCCCTTTCACTATACAATCCTTTCTTCCTTCCTTTCCTGCCTCTTGCTCCCCTTCTGCATCACTTGGAATTTATTCCAACTTCGGAGGTTGTATGTTCTTACCTATATTCAAAATGTAGGCTAGAGTTTTGCTATTCAACACTGCGCAGGAGGTTCCTGCTGAAAGATTATTTACAGGTCATATCTTTCTGGTATTTCTAATAAAGCCTTTGGTCCCTTACGTGGGTCTGATAAGACTCAAATTTATGCCTCCTTCTACCAGACAGCATGCTTTAGCAAGGCTATCAGACATTTAGCTGAACACATAGATCTCACTTGGTGTATTTATGGCCATGACAGTGTGGGCAGTGCCCCAAGCAGGACACCAGTAATCTGGCTCCCTGGGCTGTGTCTGCCAGGTCACTGCTTGGTGACTCTGGCTAAGTCACCTAGGTTGCTGGGACTCAGTATTGCGACTCTAAAATGACTTGTAGGTTTCCTACCAGCTTTGATACCCTGCGGCTGCCTTCCTACATTTAGATTAGGGCCTTCTCTGATTAGAAGGGCTACACCGCTGGCATGTCCTTTCCTAGTACCAGTAATGTGATCAAGAATATGGGCTGTGGAGTTAGACAGCCTGGATTCAAACCCCAGCTCCACCACACTAGCAGTGTGGCCTGGGTGATTTACTTATCTACAGCAGTGGCATCAGCTATAAGCCAGGAATGATGCTGCAACCTACCCCATGGGGGGCTTTGCTATAACTTACCCCATAGGATGGGGCTGTTCATGGCTTACCCGATAGGGTAATTGTGAGCAGTAAACAAATGCATATTTTTAAGGTGCTTTAAAGAGCACCTGGCACTGGGTGAGCCGTCCTTAAACATTAGCTAGGACCATTATCACCACAGTCACTCATATCTTCCAAGGGCCAATTTTAAATCCCTTCCTTCCATAACATCTTTCTCAATTATCTTAAGAAAAACATAACTTTTCCTTCCTCAGGCCTTTCATAGCAAACAGAATGGACTTCTCTCTAGCACTTGAGTTGTTTCCACTTTTTTCTTTTTTAATCATAAAAAAAAATTACGGGTACCCATAGTATGCCCAGTATTTTTCACAAAAGATTTCTCATTTAAGTCACATCACATGAAAGAGCTGCTGCTCACCTCATTTTACAGATGAGAAAAGTCAAGTTTACAGCAGGGAAGGGGCTTGGTTGGGGTGACACAGCTGACAAGTGACGGACCTGCAACCTTCTCCAAGGCTTCTGAGTCCACCGCCCCACAGCAACCTTGCATATTAATTAGTCATGAAATCTACCTCTCAAACCCATTAGGTGTCACTCAGGGCACACTGTAGGCTCAAAATCAAGTGTGCTGAATAGATCTGCAGATTTGTACTCCTTATTGTCATGATATCATTTCCTTATAACTACTAAATAACCATAGTGATTCCAAGTCTTGTTAATTCCGCAAGCACAGTTCATATATGTTATAGATGACATCATGGCTACTGACCTCCTTATAGAAAATACTATATTGGTTTCTGCCAGGTTTTTGTTTTTGCCTCCCTCGCACTTTAATGTCCTTCTAGTTTCATGTGCTTATGGAAATAGGCAGCCTGGGCTATTTGGTAAGCAAATGGATGTGTCTATTCTGTGTAGGTGGTGATATATGAGTGTCCAACCAAATCCCATCAGCTTCTCTATGGAAATAGATTTCTGGTCTCTAGAGTTAGGATCTAATTTTATTTTGTTTAGTTTTTTTTAAAATCTCCCCAACTGAATTTCCCCTTAAATACGGGCAGACAGAGCCAAGTGGCTTGTCTTTGGACAGGCAAGTGGGACCACAGTCCTGCTGACTTATTGTCCTAATACAAGAGAGGAGAATGTTGCATTTCTAAAAATTAGTCCTCACCAATAATCACCTCCTATACACCAAGGGGGACCACAGAAATGCTTTCAGTTCAGAATTGAGGCTAATCTAGGAGAAGAGAGAAGTACACAGAAGGGACAGAAGCAAACAGAAGCAGAAAGGCAGGTCGAAATTTGAGCAGGAACCAGGTATTGTCTTAGAAGAAACTGATCTGGAGATGACAAAAGCGTGAGTTGTCAAAACGGGGATCTTTAAGTTCCTTAGGGTGCTCCAGAGCCCAGATTAGGGAATGGAACTTTGAAGAACTTCAAAGACAGGTGACCCCAGGTGTTTGTTACATGAGAACAACCGATTCCCAACACATATGCACAGCACGTGAACTCTTTTGTGTGTGTGAAAATAAACAGTTGCACGTGTAATTTGAAAAAAATCTAGAGGTATGTTCACCAAAATGTTAACAGTTTTTTTCTTTCACTTGTCTGTAGTTCTTGGTTTTGGTGAATAAACATATATCACATACGATTTTTAAAAGGAATCATATGATATCACTTATATGTGGAATCTAAAAAATGACGCAAATGAACTTATTTACAAAATAGAAACAGACTCACAGATAGAAAACAAACTTAGGGTTACCAAAGTTGGGAAGAGGTGGGAAGGGAGGGATAGACTATGAGTTTGGGATTTGCAGATACTAACTACTATATATAAAGTAGATAAACAACAAGATCCTACTGTGTAACTCAGGGAACTATATTCAATAGCCTGTAATAACCTATGATGAAAAATATGAAAAATAATATATATGTATAAGTGAATCACTATGCTGTACACCAGAAACTAACACAGCATTGTAAGTCAACTATACTTCAATTAAAAAAAAATGAAAGCCAAAAAATTCACAAAAGGCAGGATTTGGAATTAACAATTTTGTTGAAATTTGACAAGTTATAGTTCATCAGATGCAGCAACGTGTATAAACTCTTGGAGATTGATTAGAAAATGTGCTTGAGGACTTGGCACCTTCCTTTCTAGTCAATGTCCTTTTTCCCTTCAATATACAGAAGCGACTTTGTGAATTTCATTTGTCATTGATTTCTGTGGCTCATCATATTAATTTTTTAGACAAAAACTTTTAGATAAAATTAATTTTTAATTTTCCCCAAGAAATCACCTTTCATGTGATGAATGTGAAAGTTCTATAAACAGAAAAGCATGCATTTTATCGTGCACTGCCTTGGACACTGGGATTTGTATTTTTAAAACAGTGCTCTTAATGTTACAAACTGATTAAACATCTGAAAAAATTTGGAAAGTAAATTTTCTATTCAATTAAACCAGACCTATTTAACTACCACTCTGCTTTGAGGAGTACATTGTTAGTTGTGGATATAAAAGACATTTGACAAGAGTTTTCATAGTGTTCTATTTTTGCTTTGTTAGTAAATTTTTTTAATGTAGACATTTAAAAGGCAAAAGTTCCCTACACCTTTGCCTAGTGTGATATGGCTCCCCTAAAGGGGACTTTAACTCCCACAAAGTAGACCCTCCATAGTTTTGAGACATCCTCATGCTCCCTGCCTTCCCAGGTCCTGCTGGGTTTACTATACACCCTAATCTCCGCCTCATCTTTGAGTCCAGGGCAAAGAAAACAGAGAAGAGCACTCATTGTGCTCAAAAAACAACAAACAAACAAACAAACAAAAACCTCATCTACTTTCACAAAAGAATTATGCCTTTTTCCCCAGATAAAACACCATTTGAAGTAAAAAGTGGCCGAGACTTTATATTATATTTGATGAATAAGATTTTTACCACTTCTCCCTAGGAGATAAACAATGTCCTTGGAGAACATTTGAGAGATGAATAGTTTCCTGAGCTATGAAAATAAATAATAAAAGCTGATTTTCTTGATTCCCATTTTGAGGGTGTTATATTCTGTGGCAGGAGGGAAGCTGGTGGACCTGCCCATGGTTTATTTAATACCAAGTTGTGTTTCTGAGTCTCCCTTTCTTCCGCTCCCCTATCATGGTAGGCCCATCCTACACCTGGGCCACTGAGAAGTGAGTTAGTGATTGAACATGTTCAATTGACATCAGCTTCCATCCACACAGAGCAATGCTTATGTGTCTGCTTCCTGATCAAGTGATACACAGAATGCAAATATCTTCTTTTTAATGCACAGCCCTGGCATAGTAAGAGGGAATATGAGTGATGGTGCCTCAGAGCAGTGACTTTTTGCCTAGAGCTTGAGAGTTAAAGACCTACAAGCACACTTCAGCTCTATTGAATTTAAGGTGAGTAAAATTAATTACCTTCAGATTATCAATAAACAAAGGAAGATGGTAATTATTGGGCATCTGACTGCTAACAACCAAGTGATTTCACAAAGCAAAGAACGACATAAGGAAGTTTATCTCTTGGGGCCTATCGCTTAACATTACTTTTCATTACCAGACCCGGTATCAGAGGGTTGAAGCAAGAGTCTTAGTAGAACTAGAAAATGAAAGCATTTATTTTCCAGAAATAGCTTAACTTTTTTTAAATTGAAGCATAGTTGATTTACAATGTTGTGTTAGTTTCTGCTGTACAGCAAAGTGATTCAGTTATATATATATATATATTCTTTTTCATTATAGGTTACTGCAAGATATTGAATGTAGTTCCCTGTTCTATACAGTAGGACCTTGTTGTTTATCTCTTGTATACATATTAGTGTGTATCTGCTAATCCCGAACTCCTAATTTATCCCCCCCCTTCCCCTTACAGCTTAACTTTTAATGTTTTATGAGGTTTTGGAAGAAAAAGACAGAGTATTTTTTGTTTATGAAGTACCAATTCTTCCAGTTCTTTTAAATCTCTTTTGATAGGTTTTGAAAATGTTTTCTTCTCAGAAATATTGAAAATTATACCCATGTCCTTTATGTTAAAGATTGGGTCATGCTCAGGGTTGGGGGGGGGCGGTCATTCACTACAATATCAGAGTCTCACAGTGGTTTGGATAGTTTGGTCCAGCAATTGGCCACATTAATGGAGAGAAATTTCAGTTGATCAGTTACTTCAGACATGGGAAACTGGAGTTGAAATTTTTAAGTTTGATGATATTTAACTCAATTCAACAAATGTCCATAGAATGCTTAAGGCATAAGGAGAATTTTGATATGGTGGTCTGAAGGTAATGTGAAGACGGTGAATTTATGATCCAAAGTGGGAGATGAGTACAATGCATAAAATACTACAAAAATCAACATATTTCTACGTGTGAAAGCCAAGGCAGTGAGGGGAAAAAGTGCAGGTATGTGTGTATTTAAGAGCCTGCTTCATTAAATTTTCCTCTATGTTGCTAAATCTAATTTTCAAAAATTATATCTATTATCCCTGAATGAAATAATTGAATAAAAATGATGAAAACCAGTGGGGAGGTTTAGTTCAGTGTTAGAATGCATACTTAGCATGCACGAGGTCCTAGGTTCAATCCCCAGTACCTTTGTTAAAAAAAAAAAAAAAAAAGATGATGAAAGCTAAAAGAGAAACTAGCTAGATGCTGCAAACATTCATTTTCATTATTTGATTTTGTTTAGGACGACAATATGGACACAAAATCCATTCTAGAAGAACTTCTTCTCAAAAGGTCACAGCAAAAGAAGAAAATGTCGCCCAGTAATTACAAAGAGCGCCTTTTTGTTTTGACCAAAACAAACCTCTCCTACTATGAATATGACAAAATGGTGAGACCTTATTTATTCCATTGTTTTTTTATACTACTTGCTTTTTGTAAGTCTCTACAAAGTGCTTAATATAATGAAACATCAGGTTTCTTAGTTTGCACAGTAAAGATCAACTTGCACTCACTTATCACATTGTTAACCAAGTTATAATTAACTCAAGATAAAGGATTTTAAAGCATTGGTGAACTTTACTAAGGCGAGTTTTAACTTTAAAACACTGGTTCTCAACTGAGGGTGATTTTGCCCCTCAAAGGACATTTGACAATGGCTGGGGACACTTTTGGTTGTCATCAGTGGGGGAAGAGGACACTTTGCTCCTGGCATCTAGTGGGTGGAGGCCAGGGAGGCTGAACATCCTACAGTACCCAGGACAGTGCCCACCACAAAGAATGATCTAGCCCCAAATAGTCCTGAAGATGAGAAGCCCTGCCTTAACAAATGCTGGACATAAGACTCCTTCTATACAGATCAGAATTCTATCACAGTAGAAATACTGAAATACTGTCATAAAATTGAAATTAAATGAAGATGCTTTGTGGAGTTAAACGTTAATTTTCCTGAATAGATTAATCGATGGCAGGTGATTTAAAATGGGTTTCAAGATTATCAAATAAAATTACTGTGCTGCTTAAAGATTTGCTTTTGGAGGAGTTTAAGTTTGTGTCCACACTTCAAAAACATATTCGGTCATCACTGGATTTTGACTAGTATGGAATAATTGGAGTGAGTCTCACATGCCCATCCCATCTTCCAATCTCCTTCCTAAGCACAACTTTAATGTTATGCTTTTCCTTATGCACCACTGTATATCATGTGAGGCATCTTATATATATATATTTTTTAATTCAGAAAAGAGGCAGCAGAAAAGGATCAATTGAGATAAAGAAAATCAGATGTGTGGAGAAAGTAAGTCTTGAGGAGCAGACCCCTGTGGAGAGACAGTACCCATTTCAGGTAAGTGGCGGGACAACAGTTCATTAGATGGATGGCTCTTCTTTTGATATTTTCTATTATGAACTCAGTATTTTGGCGATAAATAAAGATGTTACAAAATTATTAAGACAATGGCAAGTGCTTATATTTGTGTAACCACAGACAACATTCTCAACCAGTCTCTGAGTTTGGAGCATCCCCAGATGGGAGTTGGGCCATTTGCTAAAATTCTATCCACCATTCTGCTTTCCCTAGAGGGAGAGAAAGAAAGATGAGTGGGTAAGTCTCAGTGGCCTGACTTGCCTTGGGGTCTGAAGATCTCTTTCATCAAACACCGCAGAGCATTTCCAATCTGCCACAGGTTACTGAGCACACTGTAAGGAATAAAATGCCATCCCAGTCCCCAAGGCATTTACAGATCATTATAATGCAGTGAGGGTGGGTGTTAAGATGAAGGTGGCAGAGTAGCCATGGTGACCCAGAAGGCAAGAGCTTCACTTCTCACTCCAGGAGGTCAGGGAGATTTCCTGTTGGAGGTGACACTCAGGTTAGGAAGGACAAGTAGGGGTGAGCCCAGCAAAAACAGAAAAGGCAGCAAAACCAAAGAAACAGCAAATGTTAAGGCACTGGTAGGTGAAACAGAATGGCGTGTTTGGAGAGATCCAGGTAGTGCTTAGAAGTAAGCAGTCCAGTGAAAGAGTGAAGGATGAGCCAGGAGAGGTGGGCGGGACCACATCGTGAACACCTTTGCACCGCACACTAAAGAGTTTGAATTTTACCCTAAAGTACTTCAAACAATGGCATACTATGGAGAATGTGCCTGCAGTACCCCTGGGAAGTGGCTTGCGCTAACACATGCCCTACTTTTATTATATCACGAATACTTACATTTCTGATCTAAAGACAGAAGAACTGTCCTTCCAATGGTCAGGCTACCCTCTGCTACTATGAGGGAACAATGGACAAAAATGAAATAAAATAAAATCTAGTCAGTGAAACATGCTGTACACCAGAAATTGACATACTGTATACTTCAATTAAATTGAGTATAATTGTATACTTGAGTATACTTGTATACTCAATAATTGAGTATACTTCAATTAAAAAAAATTATCTAGTTGGTAAACAATCCATACTTCTCACTTAAAAGAAAAAACACTACTCAGTTGGAAGAAAAAAGGGGAGTATGTGCTCATGGAAGATGCTTCAAATCTGTATCACAGAGGCATGGAATACTCCAAAGAACACAGGCTTTGGAGCTCCTAGCCCCATTGCTTATATTTCTGTAACCACAGGCAACATTCTCAATCTCTCTCTGGGTTTGTTTCTTCGTTTGCAAAGTGGGCATAGTCATATATTTTTGTAGAGTTGAAATAGAATTAAAATTTTAAATTATCTAGGATAGAGCCCCAATACTAGTAGGTATTTAATAAATAGTCTGTACTGTTTACCCACAAAAGCTGAATAAACTTGAGAAGGATCTGGGGAAGACTTTGTAATGTTCAAACATTTCACCAAGTGTCTTAAGGAATAGAAAATGATTTATGCTGGGGATCCCTGGGGTGGGACATGACCCAAGGGACTGAAGTAACAGGGAAACATGTTTTACTCAATATAAGTATGAGCTATATAGTGATCAGAATGAATGGAAATTGGCAAGGATGGCAGAGCAAAAGTAAAGGACATTCCATTTCTGAAGATATTTTCAAGAATAGAGCAGATAAACATTTTCCAGTGGGCTACAGAGTCATGAACTGGGAAGGTGGATGGACCAGAACACCAAGACAACTGTAATGTCTAATATTTTATACTTTTGTAATTCTCCATGGTCCAGGGCGTTCCTGCTGAGACCTCAATGTTTACTGCTGTCAGATGCATTGTTGCTGTGATTTTCCAAAGTGCAGAGGTGTCTGGGAGAAAATAAACTGAGGGGTGGAGGATAAAAATAACTAGATTAAAAAAAATCTAATTCCAGGGCTAATGCATATTATATAAGGAAACGCAATATTTCTTTTGGATAACAGAAAATTTGTAGTTGCACCAGAGTGAACTATAACGCGATTACACCTAAATGCACCAAATCTTTTCCTTTCCAGATTGTCTATAAAGATGGGCTTCTCTATGTGTATGCATCAAATGAAGAGAGCCGAAGTCAGTGGTTGAAAGCATTACAGAAAGGTAATTTTTTAAAAAAGTCATAAAGGGAGTCATTGACTGAGCTCTTTTGAGGCTTGGTGGAGGAAAGATATGGCAATAAAAGGGCCTAATGCCAAAAGAGAATCTGTTGATTTTCCTACCAGCCTCAGAGAATGTGCTGTGCTCATCCTCGTTTTGCATTCTCATTGTTACTTAGAGGAAGCCTGGGGATCAGATTCCCTTCCCTGCCCTGCATAGAGCCGGCTATTGTGCCTTCCCAGTAGCTAGGAGGAAGCCAGGCCACCTGCTCTCCACCCACTGTGCTCGCCTTTATCAGAGCAAAGTCTAGGTCTTCATGGGGCTATGTCA